>NC_057812.1:271732088-271963491 GCF_018294505.1 Triticum aestivum
TTTTTTGATTTGTTTTAGTCCTTTCCCTTTTCTTATATTCCTCTTCTGTTTTGCAATTAGCTAGAGCACAAAAATGGATGTTCCCAAGGTTGAAACTTGGCACATAATTCATGCACTCAATTGTGGTGTTGCACAAAAGTTTTAGAGCCAACGGAATTGTTCAAGGATTTTTTCGGAAATTGAAAATGCCAATTAATATGATGTTGGACCACTAAATAAATTTCCAGGGGCATTTTGGAATCCCAAAAGAGGTTGGTTCCAACATGATAATTAACCAGAGATTATTTGCCACAGTTTGAATATTTTAGTTTTCATGTTTGGCAAATTTGAATTTTTGACTTTAAATTGGATTTGAAACTGAATGGTGATTTGGATCAAGTGAAGATTAGAAACAGTAACAAGATGACATGGCACCATTAACAGGTGATTACTGTAGCCTGACACTGGGGTGTTACACTTATTACGCGAAAACAGTGGGGATTCTCCGGGTCGTTCCAGTTTGGGGCCTCGCCGTCGTCCACCGCCTTGGTGGTCTCGACGGCGTGGTCAACGTGGTCAACAAATGACATCCATCGGAAGAGGACTGTACGTGGAGAGGCTGACAGCTGGGTCCATGGCCGCATGCAAGGAAGTGCCTCCTTATACGCGCAAAATAATGATTCCTCCACCTGACAGCTGGGACCCACCGGAAGGCCTCTATATTTCGCGAAAAAACATTCCTCTGGCTGACAGCTCGGACCCACCAGGTATATCTTCCCATGCAAGGAAGTGCCTCCTTATTACGCACAAAAAATGAATACTCCCCCTGCAAGCTGGGACCCACCATAGTGGGAGCCTGACTTATGGGCCTACTAAGGGCCTATTTGGTAATCCACCAGCTCCACGAATCTGGTGGAGCACCTATTCCACCTCTCTGGAAATTTGAACTGCAGCCGCTCCGCTCCATGGCAGAGTTGTGAGCGGAGGGGCTCCGAACGGGCACTAAGTTGACGCGGACAAAGGGCTTTGTCAACTTAGTCAATATGAACGATTCTAGCTCAAGTGACCGTACGATGTCCATTCAACGGCCGAAGTGCTTCTTCAACCAATGGTCTTCTTGCTCCAGCCGCCCAAACCAGTGTCAGTCGTGCTGCCTGCTCCTGCCTCCCGTGGACGGCTCTGCTGCCGCGCAGGCCTCACCGCCCACCCTACTCCAACCTTTGGCAAGGCCATCCCTCTACTCACCACAACCCCTGTTATTCTGCGGCGATGGCAACATCACACCGCAGCCGAACCAGTCAACCCTCATACTCTATCGGTGCAACAAACCCTGGGTCTGTTGCCCAGACTGTGTGTAGGCATGGGAACAAGATTATGGCACCAACCCGAGTCAGGATACAAGAGACCAAGATCTTTGAAGAACCAACATGCGGATCAAGAGGACCAAGATCAAGCCAGAGAAGAAAGACACCACCAGGAGGAAAGCCTCCCTTGCCGGGCAGACGAGCTCGGCGAGGGCTGGGTCGCCCCTGGAATAGAGGGTCCTAGACGCCCCGGCAGGTCCTGCCGGGACTCGCGGAGGCAAAACCGCCTCTCCCAACTACTCCACCATGAACCACGTCGTCAATCGATGCGGTGTCAAGCCGCAAAGTGGCTAAGTGGCAGCCCACATGGCGGCCTCTTTCTATAGGAGAAGCCTACAAGCGACACCCATCCTGCGACATGTCAAGCGAGCAGGTGTGAAGCTGGCAAGATAACCCGGCAAGGCTTGCCGGGCAAGCGACAATGTGAAATTGAGCGACGCATTTAATGCACTCTGTCAGCCTGCAGAGTTAGGTGTGATAACACTGTTTGTATCTCATTAGTGCATAATGTCTACTTTGCCATTGTGGTGACCCCTTAACCTATAAAAAGAGGCCCATGGCAACCATAGAAAGGGTTAGAAGGTTGAATCCCCACACATCCATACGCACGTATTCACTTCCGCCCCTAGAAATCCTGCCGGACAAGTGTACTACGCTCCACCACATTTCTTCCACCATCAATCCACCAAAGCAGGAGTAGGGTTTTACGCCTCACGGCGACCCGAACCTGGGTAAAATCTGCCGTGTGATCTCTGCCGTGCTGCCTCACGGTCTTCTGCTCTTTGTGCAATGTGACATCCCCCCTGCCGAACCAGCAAGGGATTGTTGGTCCCATAGGTGGCCATGGTTTCCCATGACATCTTTGGCGCGCCAGGTAGGGGGATCACTTGAGCGAACCTAAAAGCGTCCGCAACGCGTCATCTTAATCACTGTCTTCATCTTTGATGGCGCCATCAACCATGGTGCCCAAGAAGAAGCCCGGTGCTTCGGCTCATCCGTCCACCTCGAAGGCTCCACTGCCCGCAGCTGCCAATGCTGCGGGAGGTATGGAGGCGCGTGAGGACGCGAACGCTGCTGGGGGCATGGTCAGAGCAGGTGGCATCGTCGCCACTTCCCCGCGGCCGGAACCGGAGCGGGAGACACCGGAGGAGAGCAGCATCGGCAACACCTCGACGGCCATGCTCCGCTAGGTACGGGTGAAGGGGTTACTCCATCTATCCCCCTTCCTCTCACCGACGGGCACAACCGCAGTAATGGCGCTCGGTCCGTGGCGAATCACCACCCTTCGACCGTCCCCGCCACGGGGGCGGCCGCAACGCGAGCACCTCCCCCGGGGCGGCTCGACCCAGTTGCTGCGTCCGATGGAGCCGTTGGCCCTCAAGCACCATCGCCACGCCACCAAGCCGCCCAGGTGGCCTACCCGCAACAACGGAGGCATGGTACTGTCGCCGCTAGCACCATCAGGAACCGAGGGACGGTACGACCCACGTCATCGTCACCCATGCCAAGTACAGCTACGGAGGCCATGGCGCTGGCTCAACTTCTGCTAAGGTTTCCGCCATCGGCGGAGCAGATGGACGAATGGTGTGCTACCATCCAAAGTCTGCTCGGTTTCGCCAAGGCTGGGGGCTCGCAGCGAGCTGGCCCACCACGGCCTCCCCAAGCAATGGCAACGGCTCAAGCTGCTAGCCCAACGGAAGGGGCCACCCCCACCGTGCAGTCCCCGCCGCGACAGCCAACATGAGCATAGCAGAATCAAGAACCTAACAACGTCTCGATGGCCTCTTCCGCCCGTCGAGCGCGTCCAGGCCAACGGCGAGCCCTAGAGGATGGGCGGAGGGGAGACGCGCGTGTCGTCGTTGAGCGACGCCGCGACAACCACCGCCGGACCGATGGGAGTGGTGGCCCCGACATCGACAAGCATGCGCTCGTTATTGGCGGGTACCTACCTTTCGAGGTTCGGTGCCCTGACTTTACTCATGAGCTACGGCATGTCCGTTGGCCATCCGTTCGCACGTTCAAGCCAGAGATACCCGAGAAGTATGACGAAAGACTGAACCCGACAGAGTTTCTGAGCATCTACACCATCACTGTTCAGGCTACCGGGGGAAGAGATGAGAAGGTGTTTGCCAACTACTTCCCTTTGGCTCTCATGTCCCACGTGAGGTCGTGGCTAATGCACCTGCCGGAGAACTCCATTTTATCGTGAGTTGATCTGTGCCATGAGTTCATTGGCGCCTTCACCTGCGGCCCTCAAGAGCCAGGCAGGCCCAACGACTTGCGGCTTCTCCAACAGAAATAAGGTGAGACCCCGCGGAAGTATTTGCAGAGATTCAGCAAGGTCCATAGGAACATCCCAAATATCCATCCAGCAGCGGTAATAGTTGCCTTCTAGTCCAATGTGCGGAACCGCAGGATCCGTTCCAAGATGAACATGCGGTTGCCCAAGACTGTGAAGGAGCTTTACACCTTGGTAGACAAGTGTGCTTGGATGGAGGAGGGAAGGAGGTTGCCCGGAGAGGAGGATTGCGTCAACGTCGATTTAGAGGATGATGACGAATCCACCAGTCAGAAGAAGGGCAAGAAGAACAGTAAGAAGCGCAAGGATAAGGTAGTGATGACTGTTGAAGGATCGGGTATGCCTAGTACCAGTAAGAAGGCTAAGGCTGAAGTCCCTGACAAAGAAGCTGCAGTGTGCGCTAACTGCTAGGAGGCCACGGCTGCCAAGGAAGGGCGATGGGCTGTACTACAAGATCCATTGGACCAAGGGCCACGACCTTCAAGAGTGTTATCAGGTTGAGCAGCTCGCCAAGAGGCACAGAGCAGAATATGAGAAGTGTGACATGGAAAAGGGTCAGAATGTCGCTGGCGGTAAGGGCCGAGGCGGTGAAGCAAATCGCCCCGGCAAGCCCTTCCGGAACAAAGGAAAACCCGCCAGAGATAGAGAGAAGGAAGCCTGTGATGATGAGAGTGATGGAGGGGATGAAGAGGAAACCAGTGAGCAGGAGTTTCGGAAGGCTACTGACGCCCTGTGCATTGACGGGGGTGCATCTCTGCATGCCTCTCACCGCCAATTCAAACAGTGAGGTCAATCCCGTGGAACTAGCACCAGGAGCCCGGAAGTCGCTCAAATGGTCATGCACGCCCACCATCTTTGATGAAGAGGATCATCCTGACCGTACCACTGCGGTAGGATATTTGCCATTGTTGGCTCTCCAACAATTCGCAACCTGAAGGTCACAAAAATGTTGGTGGACGGCGGGGCCGGGTTGAATCTGATTTCCCCGGCAGTCATCAGCAAACTTCAGATAGCAGAGGAAGAATTGAAGGCCACCGACACGTTTCAAGGAGTTAATCCCGATAGGAGTTATCCTAAGGGAAAGATCATGCTGCCGGTGACGTTTAGGGGAGAGCTGAACTATCAGACTGAGAAGATTGTGTTTGATGTGGTTGACCTCCCTTTGCCATACAATGGGATCCTTGGACGCCCAACCCTGGCTAAATGCATGGCGGCATCCCACTATGCCTACAACACCTTGAAGATGCCTGGGCTGATAGGAGTCATTTCCATCCCATCAGATGAGAAGGATGCATTCATTTGCATGGACAAGATGTACCGGGACGCTGTCACGGCAGAGGCAACGACAGCAGCGGTTCCCGCCAAGGAGGACAGAGGAAGGAAGAAGGGTAACCAGGACGCTGGCAAGGAATCCGGGAACCCTATCTCTTCGGAGTACGCTGCGCCCGTTGATGACTTGCCAGAGAGTTCTAACAACAAAAGATCCAAGGTCGCTGCACCCCAAGTGAAGAAGGTCCTGGCAGGGCTAGCTGGCATTGATGGTACTTTCACTATCAGCGCCACCCTCGATGACAAATAGGAAAGCGCGCTTGTTGCCTTCCTGCGGGTGAATGTCGATGTGTTTGCCTAGCAACCATCTGATATCCCTGGTGTTCCCAAGGAGGTAATCGAGCACCACCTTGCTATCAGCAAGCCCTGCGTCGCTATCATAGCCGCAGGGTTCATGCCCGGTGTTTTGAGGAAGGCGACCTTGTCCTTAGGTGCGTCCAGTCAGCCGATCTGGGAAGGCCCTTACCGGGTAGTACGAGTCACCAGACCTGGCGCAATCTTTATAGAGACCGGAGATGGCATTAAATTGCAAAACTCATGGAATACTAAGCATCTCCACAAGTTCTACTCGTAAGGCGCAGCTGTCGGGCCTTGCCCGGTAGCCACCCTTTTGTACATGCCTTTCCTCAGTTGCATGTAACCCCTTGTACAAAGCGAGGCGATGACCCTGAGCACCAGAGAAATAAACAAAGTGCTGGGGGGCCCCAACCAAGTTGCATGCATACATGAGCATTCAAAGAGCATTGCATAAGCATTTCATAAGCATTTGCATATGCATGTAGATAGGATCGCATTTTGCATCATTCCCATCTGCATGAAGTTACAGGTTCCTGCCGTGGACATGGCTTCTACAAAGAGTTGGGAAGATGGACCAACACTGCGATCCCGAGCAAGCCAAACAGATAAGTCCTACCTCTTGTCCATAAAGTGTTCTGTAAGCTGAAAACTTGTGCATAAGAAAACCTCGCCACTATTTGAAACTTAGGTGCTCCCATCCTTGACTCGAACGTTGCTTCGGTCAGGATGGTCGGAGTGGCCTTTGGTGAAAAGAGGTTGGCGGGGGGCTAGTCCCTCTAAATTTTGCCCGGTAGGCTTGGTCCTCCGGCAAGATAAGTAGGGTACCGACAAGGTAACCTACTGGGGAAGACTCGTTTATTTGAAGTTAAAGGGGCATCCCGCCTCTGCATGGACATATACATGCACGAGTTCCCGGCAAGGATCATCTTTTTCATTAACATGCTGATATTACAAGTGTGAATCTTACAGAACACACACATGGACTCGAGAGATTACATTATTTGAATTAAAATTTGGCAAGTGCCGACAAGTTTAAGATTGGAAAATGATAAGTGCCCAGTAATCTCCTCTTTTCGTTTTCCCTCCTGCCAGGCATTACGGTGGAAGGCGGAAAAGACAAGAAAGGCACCCAAGCAGGAGCCCATCCTGGTCCGGCCACGACCCGCTGGGCGCAACCTAACAAGATCGGGAGTGGCGAGGCCGCGAAGGAGGGTCACGGAGGGCGGAGCGGCGCCCCTCTGGTCACCACCTCCAGAGCCAGCAAGAAGCCCCGACTTAAGCACCGGTGGAGTCATCCACCAAAGCTCAGCCGGAAGACAGCTGGAGAAGAGGTGAAGGCGCCAAGAGAACATCCCTCCCTGACTATCACCCCAAGAGGCTGGTGATGATGGTGCCGGGGAGGAGGGGAGGAGCGAAAAGACAAGGCGGCAGGTTGCCGGTCTGAGGCAAAGGCATCCACGCCATCGTACTCCGACCTAACCCCCCGCCACCCGCCTTCTTCGTCTTCCCTCGTTTTCTCCTCACCACTGTTGCTCCCGAGAAGTGCCAGGACTCTAGCCCGACGGCTTCCTCGGAAGGACGACGAGCATCCAAGATGGCCAGGGGGCTCAAGGCGCGTCGCTCCCCACCTTGGCAGGCAGGGAGGCGTGCCTCCCGTCGATGTTAGCCCCAAGACTTCTGGAAGGGGAAGTGCTGGGATTACCAACGATCCCCAGCGTGCCTCCTGGGCAAGCCTCGAAGGCACCAAGGACCTAACCACTGGGACCGCGAGCAGTGGAGGCTCGAGGCCAAAAGCTGCGTCACCTGGCGGGCTACCAACCATGGCAGAAGAAGCAAGCTTTTCCCCACAATGGGAAAGCTTGATATATCCCACGCCATGGGCGGCTTGTCCACCGCGTCTTCTCCAGGCTTGGACCAGGCTCACTCCCCAATCATTAGCACAAGCGTTCGATGTCACCAACCTCAGAATGGAGCCTGGGGCCTGGCCCAGGCTCTCCCCTTCGACATAACCTGCAGGGAGTAGAAGATGGTGGAGAATAAGCACATAGATGAATGACTCTGCCCTCCCTGCGCCCCTCCTTTTATAGGCAGGTCGGGGAGAGGGCCCGTTCCCTCAACGAGCGATCACCGTCCTCCTCCACCAATTCAAGAAGACCGGATCCTCGCCTTGACACTCTCCTGCGCCACGCGCCTCCGTTACCTACCCCGCATGATGCATGCGGCATACCTGGCTAAGGATAAGGGCGTGGTGGGAAGAGTGAATTGGTAGTTTCTACCCGATGCATTAAAGTCATTCACGGGCCATTACAAGGGCTGCCCCACCACTATTGACTTTACACGACGTGCGGAGAAATCAGAAATTTGCCAAGGCTCAAGATTAATGAAGAAGCAAAGAATACCTCAAGAGACCGGCCTCTTCCATGCCCCTGCCCACGTACTTATTAAGCCCTACCCCAATGATGCTCGGCAACGTGTTCGGGGAAGGACCGGGGGCTTCTGTCAGTGCAACAAACCTTGGGTCTGTTGCCCAGACTATGCGCAGGCACAGGAACAAGATTGTGGCACCAACCCGAGTCAGTACACAAGAGACCAAGATCTTCGAAGAACCAACATGCAGATCAAGAGGACCAAGATCAAGCCAGAGAAGCAAGACACCACCAGGAGGAAAGCCTCCCTTGCTGGGCGGGTGAGCTCGGCGAGGGCAGGGTTGCCCCCGGAAGAGAGGGTCCTAGACGTGCCGGCAGGGCCTACCGGGGCTCGCGAAGGCAAAACTGCCTCGCCCAACTACTCCACCACGACCCACGTCGTCAATCGATGTGGTGTCAAGCCGCAAAGTGGCTAAGTGGCAGCCATTCACCACATGGTGACCTCTTTCTATAGGTGAAACCTACAAGCCACACCCTTCATGCGATGTGTCAAGCGAGCAGGTGTGAAGCTGGCAAGATAGCCCGGCAAGGCTTGCCGAGCAAGCGACGATGTGACGTTGAGCGGCACATTTAATGCGCCCTGTCAGCCTGCAGAGTTAGGTATGATAGCACCGTTTGCTATCTTATCAGTGCATAATGATGACTTTGCCATTGTGGTGACCCCTTAACCTATAAAAGAAGGCCCATGGCAAGCGTAGAAAGGGTTAGAAGGTTGAATCCCCACACATCCATACGCGCATATTCACTGCCGCCCCTAGGCAATCCTGCTGGGCAAGTGTACTGCGCTCCACCACATTTCTTCCACCATCAATCCACTAAAGCAGGAGTAGGGTTTTACACCTCACGGTGGACCGAACCTGGGTAAAATCACCCGTGTGATCTCTGCCGTGCTGCCCCACGCTCTTCTGCTCTTTGTGCAACACAACACCCCCTACCGAACCAGCAAGGGACCGTTGGTCCCATAGGTGGCTGTGGTTTCCCATGATATACTCCTCTCCGCGTGGGTGAGGGAGTCCTTGATTAGGGGGTGTCCGGATAGCCGGACTATATCCTTTGGGCAGACTGTTGGACTATGAAGATACGAGATTGAAGACTTCGTCCCGTGTCCAGATGGGACTCTACTTGGTGTGGAAGGCAAGCTAGGCAATACAGATATGTATATCTCATCCTTTGTAACCGACCTTGTGTAACCCTAGCCCCCTCCTGTGTCTATATAAACCGGAGGGTTTAGTCCGTAGGACGATTGACAATCATACCATAGGCTAGCTTCTAGGGTTTAGCCTCTTTGATCTCGTGGTAGATCAACTCTTGTAATACTCATATCATCAAGAACAATCAAGCAGGACGTAGGGTATTACCTCCATCAAGAGGGCCCGAACCTGGGTAAACATCCTGTCCCCTGCCTCCTATTACCATCTGCCTTAGACGCACAGTTTGGGAGCCCCTACCCGAGATCCGTCGGTTTTGACACCGACATTGGTGCTTTCATTGAGAGTTCCACTGTGTCGTCACCATAAGGCTTGATGGCTCCTTCGATCATCGCTAGCGATGCAGTCCAGGGTGAGGCTTTCCTCCCCGGACAGATCTTCGTATTCGGCGGCTTCGCACTACGGGCCAATTCGCTTGGCCATCTGGAGCGGATCAAGAGCTACGCCCCTGGCCATCTGGTCAGATTTGGAAACTTGAACTACACGGCTGACATTCGCGGAGACTTGATCTTCGACGGATTCGAGCCCATGTCAGGCGCGCCGCACAGTCGCGACGAGCATGACGTAAATCTATCGTCGGACAATGTTCGGGAGATCGCATCCGCAACTACTCTGGCCATCAATCCGGAGCAAGTCGCGCCATCCGAGAGTGGAGGGATGGACCCCGCCATGGAGGCCGCACTCTCAGTGGCGATAGAGCCGGATACTGACTTCACCCCTTACGAGAGCCATGTCGCCGAACCACTGGATTCATCTCCGGCCACGGACTCCGAGCCGCTCACATCCATGCTCGTTGAGTCCGACTGGGCGCCGATCACGGAGTTCACCTCCGCAGATATCTTTTAGCACTCACCTTTTGGAGATGTGCTAAACTCATTAAGGTCTCTCTCCCTGTCGGGAGAACCTTGGCCGAACTATGTCCGGCTAGAACGGGATGCGGACGACAAAGAAATTCGCTGCCCACCCACCACCCACTTAGTAGCCACTGTCGACGACTTAACCGACATGCTCGACTTCGACTCCGAAGACTTCGACGGTATGGACGACGAAGCCGGAGACGAACAGGAACCACCGCCCTCAGGGCGCTGGACCGCCATCTCATCATATGATATATACATGGTGGACACCCCCAAAGAAGGCAATGGCAACGAGACAACGGAGGATGACCCCTCCAAGAAGCAACCCAAGCGCCGACGTCAGCGGCGCCACTCTAAGTCCCGCCACAACAAGAGCAGTGATACCGGCACAGGAGATAATAACACTCCGGATAGCACCAAAGACAACAACAATCCCCTCCAGCACGGTGTAGTGCTTGAGGACGAACAAGCTAGCCCTCCAGAGCAGGTAGCAGATGGAGAACCAGAGGAGGACAATTACATGCCTCTCTCCGAAGACGAGGCGAGCCTCGGCGACGACGAGTTTATCGTGCCTGAGGACCCCGTCGAGCAAGAGCGCTTCAAGCACCGCCTTATGGCCACTGAAAATAGCCTAAAGAAACAACACCAACAACTTCAAGCCGATCAAGACTTGCTAGCAGACAGGTGGACCGAAGTCCTTGCGGCCGAGGTGCATGAACTCGAGCGCCCGTGCAAGAGTTACCCAAAATGCAGGTTGCTACCTCTCCTCGAGGAGGAAGCATTAAAACCTCATTCACCAGTGTACGATGCGGCTGACCGGCCACTACGCGGCCGAGCCAGAGAGGCGTTTCAGCCTAAAGTTCAGACCACACCCTGTTGCCACTTAGTCAAAAATACTAAGGCCTGGGGCAACACAGAGGACCTACGAGACACCTTGGACAGTAAGGCAAAAATCGCAAGGTCAATATACGGGACACGGGCACGTACGCCCACACAGGACGATGACCATCGCGTCGGATACACCAAGAGTAAATCTGGCCGGGCCGAATACAGCAGACAAGACTCATACGAACTACGTCGGGATATAGCCCGGCAGAGAGGTGCCGCACACCCCCTATGCTTCACTGATGAAGTTATGAATCATGAATTCTCGGAGGGTTTCAAACCCGTAAATATCGAATCATATGATGGCACAACAGATCCAGCTGTATGGATTGAGGATTTCCTCCTTCACATCCACATGGCTCGTGGTGATGATCTACATGCTATCAAGTACCTCCCACTAAAACTCAAAGGACCAGCTCGACATTGGCTGAATAGCTTGCCAGCAGATTCCGTCGGCAGTTGGGAGGATCTGGAAGACGCATTTCTTGACAACTTCCAGGGCACTTATGTGCGGCCACCGGATGCTGATGACTTGAGCCACATAACCCAGCAGCCAGGGGAATCGGCCAGACAATTCTGGACACGGTTCTTGACTAAGAAAAATCAAATTGTAGACTGTCCGGACGCAGAGGCCGTAGCGGCATTCAAGCATAACATCCGCGATGAGTGGCTCACCCGCCACCTCGGCTAGGAGAAGCCAAAATCTATGGCAGCCCTCACGACACTCATGACCCGCTTTTGCGCGGGCGAGGATATCTAGCTGGCTCGCAGCAACAACACATCGAGGAATCCGGATACCTCGGATACCAAAGATGTTAACGGTAGGCAGCGTCGTAATAGACCAAAGCGCCGCAATAACGGCGATAACACCGAAGATACGACAGTCAATGCTGGATTCAGAGGCTCTAGATCTGGTCCGCGGAAAAAGCCATTTAAAAGAAATACTCCGGCTCCATCCAGTCTGGATCGCATACTGGATCGCTTGTGTCAAATCCACGGCACCCCCGACAAGCCAGCTAATCACACCAACAGAGAATGCTGGGTGTTCAAGCAGGTCTGCAAGTTAAATGCCGAGAACAAGGACAAGGGGCCGCATAGAGATGATGAGGAGGAGCCCCGGCCGCCGAACACAGGAGGACAGAAGGGGTTTCCCCCACAAGTGAAGACGGTGAACATGATATACGCAACCCACATTCCCAAGTGGGAGCGGAAGCGTGCACTAAGGGACGTCTATGCGATGGAGCCCGTCGCCCCAAAGATCAACCCATGGTCTACTTGTCCGATCACCTTCGATCGCAGGGACCACCCCACTAGCATCCGTCATGGCGGATCCGCCGCACTGGTCCTAGACCCCATCATTGACGGATTTCACCTCACTCGGGTCCATATGGACGGCGGCAGCAGCCTGAACCTGCTTTATCAGGATACAGTGTGAAAAATGGGTATCGATCCCTCGAGGATCAAACCCAGCAAAACCACCTTTAAAGGCGTCATCCCAGGTGTAGAGGCCCATTGCACAGGCTCAATCACACTGGAAGTGGTCTTCGGATCACCGGATAACTTCCAAAGCGAAGAGTTAATCTTCGACATCGTCCCATTTTGCAGTGGCTATCATGCACTGCTCGGATGGACAACATTTGCAAAATTCAATGCAGTGCCGCATTACGCATACCTCAAGCTCAAGATGCCAGGACCTTGCGGGGTCATAACAGTAAATGTAAACACAGAATGCTCGCTCCGTACGGAAGAGCACACTGTGGCCCTTGCAGTAGAAGAACAAAACAACCTGTTCAGGCAGACCACTCATTCGGCGCCACGGCCCCGGACACCTTCAAGCGAGTCCGGAACAAGCTGCAACAGGATCGCCTGGCACGACCAGAGCTCGCCTAGCAATTCGGCCCCCGTCCCAGTCCCAGTGAAGCAATGAAATCTGTGCCGCGTGTACATAACTATGCGTTGAAAATACCATGGACATAGGCGGGGGCACGATCAGGACACGCCCCGCATTGTGGCTTAACCACACTAGGGGTTGTATACCTTTGACATTCCTTTTCTCTTTCAGGGCCTAACTCTCTGGAAGCCATTTCCGGTAGTACGATTGTCGGACAGATTCCGGAAGCAACAACCATGGCGGCAAGAAGCTAAGATGAACACGGGAACCGCCAGGTGGTCTCTAGTAATAATTGATATACCCGCTTTTCACTATTTATGCATAGCTTGCCCTGAGATAGGACATTTCAAATTGTCCTACTTTATGCTTATTGCACTACTTGTACCAAGTACGCTTCGACGTATCATTTAAATAACAATGCATATCATTAATCTGTCATTGCATTATTTAAGTTTTTCTCTTTCTCTTATATGTCCATTTACGACAATCCGCACCCGCACATGCGGGTACGGTCAGTTCGCTAGGGGTCCTCGTTTACCCCATAATACGGCGCAAGAAGTCTGAACACTTTCGACAGTGCGGCACCCCGAACTTATAGCATTATATGCATCAGCTCCGAATCATGTCTTTGGTCAAATGTTGAGTCGCCCGGCTCCCATGCTTTGGTACCTTACGTTCCGCTATATCGGCTAAGGTAGCGTTGGGAGAACTACTGCGGTTGTGTCCCGGTTCTTCTAGACGAGCACCTTAGTAGAGAAATCCAAAAACTGACTCTCATGATAAGGCGAGAGACTGGTCGCTGTTCGAGAGGTCTAGAGTCCTTAAAGACTTTTTCCGCTTCGGGCGAGGAGTCGGCCTTGTCCGGCTTAGGCGTGTATAGTGCCCCAAATTCGGCCCTCCGAATACCAGGGGCTTCGCCAGAAATTTAAAATCATAGACTTCTATGGCTAAGTGAGAGTGATAAAGCATTATAGTCCGATTGCCTGGTTCGTTGCGCTGAACACCTCCCTTGAAGGACCCAAAATTGGGGTAAAGAGTGTTAGGGTTTATCCCGAACACCCCAATACTAGTTACATGGGGATAGAAGCCGACGACTGGCCACTCTCATATTTTATAAATGGCCGCACAGAAGGTAACATTTTAAATTAAGAAAGCGTCACATGGCGCAAACGAACTCGTTTCATATTACAGGATCACATGGGTATGTTCATTCAAAAATTACATCCTTGGCACACTCATCTGCCACTAAGCGAGAACCCTTCAGGACACTCTCATAGTAATTCTCGGGGCAGCGATGCTCCTTGCCCTCCAGCGGCCCCTCCTTCACCAGCTTCATGGCGTCCAGCTTCGCCCAGTGCACCTTCTCCCGGGCAAAAGCCCTGCGTGCACCCTCGATGCAGATGAACCGCTTGATGACTTCAAGCCGTGGGCAGGCTTCCACAAGCCGCCTCACCAGACCGAAGTAGCTGCTGGACAGGGGCTCGCCAGGCCACATCCGGATTATAAGGCCCCTCATGGCCTGTTCGGCCGCCTTGTGAAGTTCGACCAACTGCTTCAGCTGGTCACTCAAGGGCACGGGGTGTTCGGTCCCAGTATACTGAGACCAGAACAACTTCTCTGTTGAGCTCCCCTCCTCAGCCCGGTAAAACTCCGCGACATCTAGTACACTGTGGGGAAGATCTGCAAACGCTCCTGGAGAGCTCCGAACTCGGGTAAGAAAAAGGAAAGTCTCCTTCACGTGCTTGCTTTGCATAATGAATGCCTTACCCGCTGCTATCTTCTTCACCGCGTCAATCTCCTGGAGGACCTTGTGGGCTTCGACCTTGGTGCTCCGGACACTTTCAAGCGCCTGCGCGAGCTCGGACTCTCATGTATTAGAGTCAAGCTCCAAGGACTCATGCTTTTTGGCGAGAGCCTCGAGCTCTTGCTGCACCTCGCCTACTCGTGCTTCTTGTTTCTCCCGTTCAATGCGTTCTTTGGCCGCTTTGTCTTCGGCCTCGGACAACGCCTTCCTCAGGGTCGCCACCTCGGTCGTGGCCCCTGACAAATCCATGATGATCCTATTACTTTACACCCGAACTTCTTTTTAACTATATAGACAGGGGTATTTCTTACCTTTGCTGCCTCTTGGTAAGGCCGAGCTCGTCCTCGGACCGCTTCAGGTCTTGCTCCAGCGTAGAGACCTCTGAAGTACGTGCGGCAGCGGCCAGCAGTGAAGCCTGCAGATACACATAGACATAATCCAATTAGACTCCTGAGTCATCATTTGATCCTCTATTCGGCTTTTCTTCGCGAACGCCGAACAGAGCATCAAGGGCTACTATCTATGCGGTAATATTTTCTTATATTTTGATCGCTTGCCTCAAAGCCTATTAGGAGGCTGGCGCAAGCTTCGGTCAGTCCGGTTTTGGCGGACTGAACCTTCTCGACCACCGCACTCATGATAGTGCGGTGCTCTTCTTCGATGGAAGCGCCGCGAAGCGCTTCCAGCAGGTTGTTCGGTGCCTCTGGTTGGATGGTTGGCCCCCCTGGACGGGGGACCGCCTGCCGGAGTCCGGAACCATCGAAGGTTCCGGCGTAGTGTCCAGCTAGGGCCCTAACTCGAAGCCCGTAGGAGCCTCGCTCCCTTGGTACCAGGGGCCAGGAAGTTGCCGCGAGGTGCCCCCAGGACCACCTCCCCTTGGCTCGGTGCCTTTTCAGACAACACCTCAACGTTGTCCGTAGGGCGAGGGGTGGAAGTGGTCGGAAGAGAACCGATGTTCATATCCAACGAGTCCAAAGAGCCGCTCGACGATGGTACGTCGAGATGAGCTCGGGACGGACTACATAATCATGTTCGGCATGAGGAGAGGCAGTGCAATAAAACATACCATGAAGTACTATGGTGTCCGGACACTTACGACTTCGCCAGGGGCTTGTCCCTGGGTAGCCACTCGTCGCCGCTGTCAGCGGTCGTCGTGGCACAGTCCGGAGGGAGGGTCCTTCCCTTCTTGGACCCTTTGGCCTCCCTGCATGGGTCGGCCTTCCTTTTCTTGTCTCCCCCGGCTGGGGGGGGGAGAACTTTTCTCCTCCTCCTCCTCGTTTTCGTGGGAGGAGTGCGCGTCGGAGTCATCGGACGATGAGTCCAATACAACCTTGCGCCGGAGACCCTTTCGGGTCCCCG
Organism: Triticum aestivum; assembly: GCF_018294505.1. Lineage (NCBI taxonomy): Eukaryota > Viridiplantae > Streptophyta > Magnoliopsida > Poales > Poaceae > Triticum > Triticum aestivum. The sequence goes on from NC_057812.1 coordinate 271,747,787, forward strand.
TGGCCTTCTTCTTGGTCTTCTTTGCCGGAACCTCGTAAGGTGCCGGAGTCAGCATCTTCGTTAGAAGAGCGTCTGCAGGATCTTCGGGCAGGGGGGCTGGGCAATCAAGCTGCTCCACTGTCTCTATCCAGTCCTGTTAACGACATGGAAGCTTAGATCCAGAACATAACTAAACCGGGGCAAATAAATACCCTGAGAGGTATAAAAGCCTACCGGATTGGCGCGGCGCTTTGCGCTGAGTCCGCGGTCCTCGGTGAGGGAGGGAGGAATCTTGGCCCTCTTGAACAGCACCCTCTAGATGTCCTCGTGCGTCGTGTCGCAGAGCTCTCGCAGCGTCTGGTGCTTGGCCGAGTCAAACTCCCACAAAACAAATGCCCGTCGTTGACACGGAAGGATCCGGTGGAAGAGCATAACCTGGACCATGTTGACAAGCTTGATTTTCTTGTTCGTCATGTTCTGGATGCAGGTCTGGAGTCCGGTCAGCTCTACCGAAGAACCCCAGGACAGACCCTTCTTTTTCCAGGAGGTGAGCCATGTGGGGATTCCGGATCGAAAGTTGAGGGCCGCCACCCAGTTGGAGTTGCGCGGCTCGGTGATGTAGAACCACCCCGATTGCCACCCCTTTATGGTATCCACATAGGTGCCCTCGAGCCAGGTGACATTAGGCATCTTTCCCACCATGGCGCCTCCGCACTCTGCTTGCTGGCCACCCACCACCTTTGGTTTGACATTGAAGGTTTTCAGCCATAGGCCGAAGTGGGGCCTGATGCGGAGGAAGGCCTCACACACGACGATAAATGCCGAGATGTTGAGGATGAAATTGGGGGCCAGATCATGAAAATCCAGCCGATAGTAGAACATGAGCCCGCGGACAAACGGGTGGAGAGGAAATCCCAGTCCGTAGATGAAATGGGTAAGAAAAACTACCCTCTCATGGGGTTCGGGCGTTGGGATGATCTGCCCCGCATTTGGCAGCCGGTGCGCGATATCCGCAACTAGGTATCCGGCTTCCCGTAACTTTTTGATGTTCTCCTCCGTGACGGAGGAGACCATCCACTTGCCTCCTACTCCAGACATGCTGGGAGTGCTTTGAGAAGAAGAACGCGAGCTTGGGCGCTAGAGCTTGAGTGTTTGGGAATGGATAAGCGAGGAGGAAGAAGGCGTGGGTGAAAAAAGTAAATCTTTGTCCCTTTATAAGGGCGGAAGAGGCGATGTGTCTTCCCACTTGCCTGGCAAAACCGCTTATTCCCCAGGCACTGTAATTTATGGCGTGGTTGGGTTACCCACGTCCGTATTGATGAGAATCCCGTGATAAGGGGAACACGATCTTTGCTTTGACAAGACGTGTCAAGAAAACTGCCTCGCGATATGTGCGGAGCTGGTTGAGAAAAACAGTTTGAATAATAACCGGGCCATGGCGTGATGTCATGTTGTCAAAACGTGTCAACAGATCAGATTTGTGGAAATATTATTCTCTCTACAGTGGTATGTGGAACTTATTTTGCAGGGTCGGACACTATCCTTGTATCCGAACTCTTCCATGGTGTATTCGGAGGAGGAACCCGCCTTGCAATGCCGAAGACAACACTGTGCACCGGACTCATCATCATTGAAGCCTGGTTCAGGGGCTACTGAGGGAGTCCTGGATTAGGGGGTCTCCGGATAGCCGGACTATATCCTTTGGCCGAAATGTTGGACTATGAAGATACAAGATTGACGACTTCGTCCCGTGTCCGGATGGGACTCTACTTGGCGTGGAAGGCAAGCTAGGCAATACGAATATGTATATCTTCTCCTTTGTAACCGACCTTCTATAACCCTAGCCCCCTCTGGTGTCTATATAAACCGGAGGGTTTAGTCCGTAGGACGACAGACAATCATACCATAGGCTAGCTTCTAGGGTTTAGCCTCTTTGATCTCGTGGTAGATCAAATCTTGTAATACTCATATCATCAAGAACAATCAAGCAGGACGTAGGGTATTACCTCCATCAAGAGGGCCCGAACCTGGGTAAACATCATGTCCCCTGCCTCCTGTTACCATCCGCCTTAGACGCACAGTTTGGGAGCCCCTACCCGAGATCCGTCAGTTTTGACACCGACAGTGGGCATACACTGCCGCGTCTTCCCCGGCTCCATGTTGTCCCCTTCCTAGGCCTCGCCGTCGTCCACAACCTTGGTGCTCTCGGTGCGGCGTGGTCAATGTGCTCAAGGAACGACTTCCATCGGAAGAGTACTGTACGTGGAGAGGCTGACAGCTAGGTCCATGACTGCAACAAGGAAGTGCCTCCATATTACGCACAAATTAATGATTCCCCCACTTGACAGCAGGGACCCACCGGACGGGCCACTGTATTTCGTAAAAAAAGTTTCCTCCCTGACTGCTGGGACCCACTATCTACATCTTCGCACGCAAGGAAGTGCGTCCATATTATGGGCAAAAATGTGATTCTCACCCTAACAGCTGGGACCCACCAGCTATATCTTTGCACGCAAGGAAGTGCCTCCTTACTAATGACCCACAAGTATAGGGAATCAATTGTAGCTCTTTTCGATAAGTAAGAGTGTCGAACCCAACGAGGAGCAGAAGGAAATGACAAGTGGTTTTCAGCAAGGTAATGTCTGCAATTGTAAGTAGCAGAGTAGTTTGATAGCAAGATAATTTGTAACGAGCAAGTAAAGATAGTAGTAACAAAAGTGTAGCAAGGTATCCCAATCCTTTTGAGGCAAATGACAGACCAAAACCGTCTCTTATGATAAGCAGAGCGTTCTTGAGGGTACACGGGAATTTCATCTAGTCACTTTCACCATGTTGGTTCGATTTGTGTTCGCTACTTTGATAATTTGATATGTGGGTGGACCAGTGCTTAGGTGTTGTTCTTACTTGAAAAAACTTCCTACTATGATTAACCCTCCCGCAAGCATTCGCAACTACGAGAAAAGTATTAAGAATAAATTCTAACCATAGCATTAAACTTTTGGATCCAATCGGTCCCTTACGGAATAACGCATAAACTAGGGTTTAAGCTTCTGTCACTCTCGCAACCCATCATCTAATTTCTACTCCACAATGCATTCCCTTAGGCCCCAACATGGTGAAGTGTCATGTCGTCGACGTTCACATGACACTACTGAGGGAATCACAACATACATACTATCAAAATATCGAACACATATCAAGTTCACATGATTAATTGCAACATGATTTCTCCCGTGACCTCAAGAACAAAACTAACTACTCACAAACAATAATCATGCTCAAGATCAGAGGGGTATTAAATAGCATATTGTATCTGAACATATAATGTTCCACCAAATAAACCATGTAGGAATCAACTACAAGATATAATCAACACTACTATTCGCCCACAAGCACCAATCTGTAGTTCCGGTAACAAGATTGAACACAAGAGATGAACTAGGGTTTGAGAGGAGATGGTGCTATTGAAGATGTTGATGGAGATTGCCCTCCCCAAGAAGGAAGAGTTGTTGGTGATGATGATGACGATGATTTCCACCTCCGGGAGGGAAGTTCCCCCGACGGAACCGCTCCGCCGGAGGGCAAAAGTGCTCCTGCCCAAGTTCCGTCTCAAGACGGTGGCGCTCTATCCCGAAAGTCCTCTCTTTATTTTTTTCTGGGTCAAAATGACTTATATACCAGAAGTTGGGCACCGGAGGCGGGACTAGGTGAGCGCAACCCACCAGGGCGCGCCTGGGATCCCTGGCGCTCCCAGGTGGGTTGTACCCACCTGGTGGGCCCCCTCTGGTAGTTATTTGCTCCAATATTCTTCATATATTTGATAAAAAGTCTCCGTGAAGTTTCAGCCTATTTGGAGTTGTGCATAATAGGTGGCCTGACGTAGCTTTTCCAGGTCCAGATTTCCAGCTGCCGAAATTCTCCCTCTTTGTGTGTACCTTGCATATTATGATATAAAGGCATTAGAATTACTCCAAAAAGCATTATTATGGATAAAACATCATAAATAACAGTAATAAAACATGATGCAAAATGGACTAATCAACTCCCCCAAGCTTAGATCTCGCTTGTCCTCAAGCTAAAACCGAAATCGAAAAACATGTCCACATGCTTACAGAGAGAGAGAGAGGGAGGTGTCGATAAAAACAAAATACGGACATAGAAGCATCATGTTCATTATTATAACACCAACAAAATTTAAACATAAAACTTTATCATAGACTTCTCATGAATAAGTGATAATTCATCACACTATTGAAGTATATAGCAAAAAACTCTATTAAAAACCAACAAACTATGTTCTCAGTCAACTTTGCAACTACAATTCATCATCTTTTCAGGAAGGGTCACGTATTGGAGCCTTTAGGCAAGTCCACATACTCAACCATCATATAGTCTTCTATGATTGCTAACACTCACCGTGTACACATGAGCAAAATGTTTCAACCGGACACATAGAAAGATAGGGGCTTGTAGTTTCACCTCCCAATGTATTCACCTCAAGGGTGATGTCAACAATAATAACTCATGCTATCGATATTCAATTGGACATATGTGCCTAGATCTTTCCTCATCACATGATGCTTCCCAAAGGAGAAAAATAAAAAAGGAATAGAAGGAAAACTTTGACTCTTTTCATAAAAGTAAATACATAAAAGTAAAAGATAGGCCCTTCACAGAGGGAAGCAGAGGATATTTGTTTGTATGCTCAACCCCTTAGTGCAAAAGAACGTCATGTTGCATTGCCCCTTGTGATAGAAACCTTTATTATGTAGTCTGTCGCTTTTATTCTTCACCATCACAAGTTCGTGTTGGAAATATGCCCTAGAGGCAATAATAAATTGGTTATTATTATATTTCCTTGTTCATGATAATTTTCTATTATCCATGCTAGAATTGTATTGATAGGAAACTCAGATACATGTGTGGATACATAGACAAACACCATGTCCCTAGTGAGCCTCTAGTTGACTGGCTCGTTGATCTATAGATGGTTGCGGTTTCCTGACCATGGACATTGGATGTCGTTGATAACGAGATCACATCATTAGGAGAATGATGTGATGAACAAGACCCAATCCTAAGCCTAGCACAAGATCGTGTAGTTCGTATGCTAAAGCTTTTCTAATGTCAAGTATCATTTCCTTAGACCATGAGATTGTGCAACTCCCGCATACTGTAGGAATGCTTTGGGTGTACCAAACATCACAACGTAACTGGGTGGCTATAAAGGTGCACTACGGATATCTCCGAAAGTGTCTGTTGGGTTGGCACGAATCAAGACTGGGATTTGTCACTCCGTGTAACAGAGAGGTATCTCTGGGCCCACTCGGTAGGACATCATCATAATGTGCACAATGTGACCAAGGAGTTGATCACGGGATGATGCGTTACAGAACGAGTAAAGAGACTTGCCGGTAACGAGATTGAACAAGGTATCGGGATACCGAAGATCGAATCTCGGGTAAGTACTATACCGGTAGACAAAGGGAATTGTATACTCCTTGACATCATGGTTCATCCGATGAGATCATCGTGGAGCATGTGGGAGCCAACATGGGTATCCAGATCCCGCTGTTGGTTATTGACCGAAGAGTTGTCTCGGCCATGTCTGCATGACTCCCGAGCCCGTAGGGTCTACACACTTAAGGTTCGATGACACTAGGGTTATAGGGAAAGTATGTATGCGGTTACCGAATGTTGTTCGGAGTCCCAGATGAGATCCCGGACGTCACGAGGAGTTCCGGAATGGTACAGAGGTAAAGATTGATATATAGGAAGTGAGGATTTGGCCACCGGAAGTGTTCCGGGCATCATCGGTAATGTATCGGGACCACCAGAAGGGTCCGCGGGTCCACCGGGTGGGGCCACCAGCCCCGGAGGCTTGCGTGGGCCATAAGTGGGAAGGGACCAGCCCCTATGTGGGCTGGGGCGCCTCCCAACAAGGCCCAAGGCGCCCTCAAGAGGAGAGGGGGCAAACCCTAGGCGCAAATGGGCCCTAAGGCCCACCCTAGGTGCGCCCCCTCTCTCTCCCCGTTGGCTGCCTCCCAGATGGGATCTGGGGGCTGCTGCCACCCCTAGGGAGGGAACCCTAGGTGGGGGAGCAGCCCCTCCCCTCCCCCTATATATACTTGAGGTATGGGGGCTGCCCAACACATGATTTGATCTCCCTCTTGGCGCAGCCCTACCTCTCTCCCTCCTCGTCTCTTGTAGTGCTTGGCGAAACCCTGCTGGAGTACCGCGCTCCTCCACCACCACCACGCCGTTGTGCTGCTGCTGGACGGAGTCTTCCCCAACCTCTCCCTCTCTCCTTGCTGGATCAAGGCATGGGAGACGTCACCGGGCTGCACGTGTGTTGAACGCGGAGGCGCCGTTGTTCGGCGCTTAGATCGGAATCGACCACGATCTGAATCGCCATGAGTACGACTACCTCATCCGCGTTCTTGCAATGCTTCCGCTTAGCGATCTGCAAGGGTATGTAGATGCACTCCCCTTCCCCTCATTGCTAGATTACTCCATAGATTGATCTTGGTGATGCGTAGAATTTTTTTGATTTCTGCTTTGTTCCCCAACAGTGGTATCAGAGCTAGGTTTATGCGTAGTTTCTATGCACGAGTAGAACACAAGTTGTTGTGGGCGTCGATTTTGTCAATTTACTTGCCGTTACTGGTCTTATCTTGATTCAGCGGCATCATGGGATGAAGCGGCCCGAACCGACCTTACACGTATTCTTATGTGAGACAGGTTCCATCGACTGACATGCACTAGTTGCATAAGGTGTCTAGCGGGTGTATGTCTCTCCCACTTTAGTCGGATCGGATTCGATGAAAAGGGTCCTTATGAAGGGTAAATAGAAATTGGCATATCATGTTGTGGTTTTGGCGTAGGTAACAAATGTTCTTGCTAACAAACCTATAGCAGCCACGTAAAAATTTGCAACAACAATTAGAGGACGTCTAACTTGTTTTTGCAGCATATGCCGTGTGATGTGATATGGCCAAAAGGATGTGATGAATGATATATGTGATGTATGAGATTGATCATGTTCTTGTAATAGGAATCACGACTTGCATGTCGATGAGTATGACAACCGGCAGGAGCCATAGGAGTTGTCTTAATTTATTTATGACCTGCGTGTCAACATAAACGTCATGTAATTACTTTACTTTATTGCTAACCGTTAGCCATAGTAGTAGAAGTAATAGTTGACGAGACAACTTCATGAAGACACGATGATGGAGATCATGATGATGGAGATCATGGTGTCATGCCGGTGACGATGATGATCATGGCGCCCCAAAGATGGAGATCAAAAGGAGCAAAATGATATTGGCCATATCATGTCACTATTTGATTGCATGTGATGTTTATCATGTTTTACATCTTATTTGCTTAGAACGACGGTAGCTTAAATAAGATGATCCCTCGCAATAATTTCAAGAATGTGTTCCCCCTAACTGTGCACCGTTGCTAAGGTCCGTTGTTCCGAAGCACCACGTGATGATCGGATGTGATAGGTTCTAACGTTCGCATACAACGGGTGTAAGCCAGATTTACACAAGCAATACACTTAGGTTGACTTGACGAGCCTAGCATGTATAGACATGGCCTCGGAACACGGAAGACCGAAAGGTCGAACATGAGTCATATAGAAGATACGATCAACATGAAGATGTTCACCGATGATGACTGGTCCGTCTCACATGATGATCGGACACGGCCTAGTTGACTCGGATCATGTATCACTTAGATGACTAGAGGGATGTCTATTTGAGTGGGAGTTCATTATATAATTTGATTAGATGAACTTATTTATCATGAACAATAGTCTAAGTTGTCTTTGCAAAAAGGGTTGTAGATCAATAGCTCGCGTTGTAGCTCCCTGTTTTAATACGTTCCTAGAGAAAGACTAAGTTGAAAGATATTGTAAGCAATGATGCGGACTAGGTACGTTGCCTGAGGAGTGTCCTCACTGCTACACAGAAGGCTTATGTCTTTGATGCACCACTCGGTGTGCCAACCCCTCCAGCGTCGTTTGTGGATATTATGAACATCTGACAGATACGTCCTGATGACTACTTGATAGTTAAGTGCACCGTACTTTACGGCTTAGAATCGGGATTCCATCGACGTTTTGAACGCCATAGAACATATGAGATGTTCCAAGAGCTGAAATTGGGATTTCAGGCTCATGCCCGTGTTGAGAGGTATGAGACCTCTGACAAGTTCTTTGCCTACAAGATGGAGGAGAATAGCTCAGCTAGTGAGCATGTGCTTAGAATGTCTGGGTGCTACAATCACTTGAATCAAGTGGGAGTTAAACTTCCAGATAAGATAGTGATTGATAGAGTTCTCTAGTCACTATCACTAAGCTACTAGATCTTCGTGATGAACTATGACATGCAAGGGATGGAGATGATCCTGGAGCTGTTCGCGGTGCTTAAGACCGCAAAAGGTAGAAATCAAGAAGGAGCATCAAGTGTTGATGGTTTAACAAGACCACTGGTTTCAAGAAGGGCAAGGGCTAGAAGGGAAACTTCATGAATGGCAAACCAGTTGCCGCTCCAGTGAAGGAACCCAAGGTTGAACCCAAACCCGAGACTAAGTGCTTCTATTGTAAGGGGAACGGTCACTGGTAGCAGAACTACCCCAAATGCATGGTAGATAAGAAGGCTGGCAACTTCAACAAAGTATACATGTGTTATTAATGTGTACCTTACTAGTACTCCTGGTAGCACCTGCTTATTGGACACTGATTCAGTTGCTATTATTGGTGACTTGAAGCAAAAACTACGGGCTAAACGGAGACTGGCTAAGGCGAGGTGATGATGTGTGTTGGAAGTGTTTCCAAAGTTGATGAGATCACCATGGCACGCTCCATCTGCCTTCGGGATTAGTATTGAACCTAGATAAATGTTATCAGGTGTCTACGTTGAGCATGAATATGATTAGATCATGTTCATTGCAATATGGTTATTCACTTAAGTTAGAGAATAATGGTTATTCTGTTTACATGAATAATACCTTTCATGGTCATGCACCCTATCTGAATGGTTCATTGAATCTCGGTCGTGGTAATACACATGTTCACACCAAAAGATGTAGAGTTAATAATGATAGTACCACTTTCTTGTGGCGTTGTTGCTTAGGTCATATTGGCGTAAGATGCATGAAGAAACTCCATGTCGATGGATGTTTGGAGTCACTTGATTTTGAATCGCTTGACACATGCGAGCCATGCCTCATGGGCAGGATGACTAAGACCCCGTTTTCAAGTACAATGAAACGGGCAAGTGACTTGTTGGAAATCATACATGCTGATGCGTGTGATCCAATGAGAATTGAAGCGTGCGGTGGATATCACTATTTTCTCATCTTCACTGACGATTTGAGTAGATATAGGTATATTTACTTAATGAAGCACAAGTCTGAAACATTTGAAAAGTTCAAGCGATTTTAGAGTGAAGTTAAGAACCATCATAACAAGAAGATCACATTCCTACGATCTGATCGATGAGAATTTCTGAGCTATGAGTTTGGCAATCACTTAAGACATTGTGGAATTGTTTCACAGTTGAAGACACCTGGAACACCACAGGGTAATGGTGTGTCTGGACATCGTAATCGAACCTTATGAGGTATGGTGCGATCTATGATGTCTCTTACCGATCTACCATTTTCATTTTGAGGTTATGCGTTAGAGACAACTGCATTCACTTTAGATAGGACACCATCTAAATCCGTTGAGACGACGTCGTATGAACATTGGTTTGGCAAGAAACCAAAGTTGTCATTTCTAAATATTTGGTGCTGCGATGCTTAAGGCTTCAGCCGAAAAAGCTCGAACCCAAAGCGGACAAATACATCTTCATAGGATACCCAAAGGTAATAGTTGGGTATACCTTCTATCTCAGATCCGAGGGCAAAGTGTTTGTCGCTAAGAACAGGTCCTTTCTCGAGAAGGAGTTTCTCTCGAAAGAATTGAGTGGGAGGAAGATAGAACTTGATGAGGTTGTCGAACCTTTACTTCAACCAGAGAGTGATGCAACACAGAAAGATGTTTTCTGTGGCGCCTACGTCTGTTGAAGAGGAAGTTAATGATAGTGATCATGAAGCTCCGGGTCAAGTTGCTATCGAACCTCATAGGTCGACAAGGATATGTACTACTCCTGAGTGGTACGGTAATCCTGTCTTAGATATCATGTTGTTAGACAACAATGAACCAACGAGCTATGGAGAAGCAATGGTGGACCCGTATTCCAACAAATGGTTAGAAGCCATGAAATCCAAGATAGGATCCATGTATCAGAACAAAGTATGGACTTTGGTGGACTTGCCCGATGATCGGCAAGCCATTGAGATAAATGGATCTTTAAGAAGAAGATGGATGTGGACGGTAATGTTACCATCTATGAAGCTCGACTTGTGGCAAAGAGTCTTTTCACAAGTTCAAGGAGTTGACTACGATGAGATTTTCTCACCCGTAGCGATGTTTAAGTCCGTCGGAATCATGTTAGCATGAGCTGTATTTTTCGATTATGAAATCTGACAGATGGATGTCAAAACAAGTTTTCTTACCAATTTTCGTAAGAAAAATTTGTATGTGATACAATCAAAGGTTTTGTCGATCCTAAGGATGCTAAAAGGTATGCTAGCTCCAGCGATCTGTCTATGGACTAGAGCAAGCATCTCGGAGTCGGAATATATGCTTTGATAGAGTGATCAAAGCTGTTAGGTTTATACATTGTTTGCTAGAAACTTGTATTTACAAGAAAGTGAGTGGGAGCGCTACAAACATTTCTGATAAGTATATGTGGATGACATATTGTTGATCCGAAATGATGTAGAATTTCTGGAAAGCATAAACGGTTGTTTGAAGAGTGATTTTCAAAGGAAGACCTGGATAAAGCTGCTTACATATTGGGCATCAAGATCTATAGAGATAAATCAAGACGCCCGATGATACTTTCAAAGAACGCACACCTTGACATGATTTTGAAGGAGTTCAAAATAGATCAGTCAAAGAAGGGATTCTTACCCGAGTTGTAAGGTGTGAAGTTGAGTAAGACTCAAAGATTGACCACGACAAAAGAAAGAGGAAGGACGAAGGTCGTCCCCTATGCTTTTGTCATGATGTGTGCCTTGCCACATGTCTGGAAAGAGGGTACAAAGGTGATCTAGGAATGGATCACGAGATAGCGGTCAAAATTATCCTTAGAGGAATAAGGAAATGTTTCTCGGTTATGGAGGTGATAAAGAGTTCGACGTAAAGAGTTACGTCAATGCAAGCTTAACACCTATCCGGATAGCTCTGAGTAGAGATACCGGATACGTATAATGGAGCAACAATTTGGAATATCTCCAAGTGGAACGTGGTAGCAGCATCTACGATATGACATAAGGTTTTGCGAAATACATAGGGATCTGAATATTGCAGACCCGTTGACTACAACCTCTCTCACAAGCATAACATGATCAAACCCAGAACTCATTGAGTGTTAATCACATAGTGATGTGAACTAGATTATTGACTCTAGTAAACTCTTTGGATGTGGGTCACATGGCGATGTGACCTGTGAGTGTTAATCACATGTCAATGTGAACTAGATTATTGACTCTAGTGCAAGTGGGAGACTGTTGGAAATATGCCCTAGAGGCAATAATAAATTGGTTATTATTATATTTCCTTGTTCATGATAATTTTCTATTATCCATGCTAGAATTGTATTGATAGGAAACTCAGATACATGTGTGGATACATAGGCAAACACCATGTCCCTAGTGAGCCTCTAGTTGACTGGCTCGTTGATCTATAGATGGTTGCGGTTTCCTGACCATGGACATTGGATGTCGTTGATAACGGAATCACATCATTAGGAGAATGATGTGATGAACAAGACCCAATCCTAAGCCTAGCACAAGATCGTGTAGTTCGTATGCTAAAGCTTTTCTAATGTCAAGTATCATTTCCTTAGACCATGAGACTGTGCAACTCCCGGATACCGTAGGAATGCTTTGGGTGTACCGAACGTCACAACGTAACTGGGTGGCTATAAAGGTGCACTATGGGTATCTCCGAAAGTGTCTGTTGGGTTGGCACGAATCGAGACTGGGATTTGTCACTTCGTGTAACGGAGAGGTATCTCTGGGCCCACTCGGTAGGACATCATCATAATGTGCACAATGTGACCAAGGAGTTGATCACGGGATGATGTGTTACGGAACGAGTAAAGAGACTTGCCAGTAACGAGATTGAATAAGGTATCGGGATACCGATGATCGAATCTCGGGCAAGTACTATATCGGTAGACAAAGGGAATTGTATACTCCTTGACATCGTCGTTCATCCGATGAGATCATCGTGGAGCATGTGGGAGCCAACATGGGTATCCAGATCCCGCTGTTGGTTATTGACCGGAGAGTTGTCTCGGCCATGTCTGCATGACTCCCGAGCCCGTAGGGTCTACACACTTAAGGTTCGATGATGCTAGGGTTATAGGGAAAGTATGTACGCGATTACTGAATGTTGTTTGGAGTCCCGGATGAGATCCTGGACGTCACGAGGAGTTCCGAAATGGTCCGGAGGTAAAGATTGATATATAGGAAGTGAGGATTTGGCCACCGGAAGTGTTCCGGGCATCACCGGTAATGTACCGGGACCACCGGAAGGGTCCGTGGGTCCACCGGGAGGGGCCACCAGCCCCGGAGGCTTGCGTGGGCCATAAGTGGGAAGGGACCAGCCCTTATGTGGGCTGAGGCGCCTCCCACCAAGGCCCAAGGTGCCCTCAAGAGGAGAGGGGGCAAATCCTAGGCGTAGATGGGCCCTAAGGCCCATCCTAGGTGCGCCCCCTCTCTCTCCCCCTTGGTCGCCTCCCAGATGGGATCTGGGGGCTGCCGCCACCCCTAGGGAGGGAACCCTAGGTGGGGGCGTAGCCCCTCCCCCCCTATATATACTTGAGGTATGGGGGCTGCCCAACACATGATTTGATCTCCCTCTTGGCGCAGCCCTACCTCTCTCCCTCCTCGTCTCTCGTAGTGCTTGGCGAAGCCCTGCTGGAGTACCGCGCTCCTCCACCACCACCGCGTCGCCATGCTGCTGCTGGACGGAGTCTTCCCCAACCTCTCCCTCTCTCCTTGCTGGATCAAGGCATGTGAGACGTCACCGGGCTGCACGTGTGTTGAACGCGGAGGCATCGTTATTCAGCGCTTAGATCGGAATCGATCGCGATCTGAATCGCCACGAGTACGACTACCTCATCCGCGTTCTTGCAACGCTTCCGCTTAGCGATCTACAAGGGTATGTAGATGCACTCCCCTTCCCCTCGTTGCTAGATTACTCCATAGATTGATCTTGGTGATGCACAGAAATTTTTTGATTTCTGCTACGTTCCCCAACAGTTCGTGCAACGCTCAATTTTCTTGTACACTAAATGATCTCACACTTTTAGAAGCAATTTTTATTGCCCTTTTGCACCGATGACAACTTACTTGAGGGATCTTTCTCAATCCCTATGTAGGTATGGTGGACACTTGAAAATAAGATTTGGGTTTAAGGGTTTTTGGATGCACAAGTAGTATCTCTACTTAGTGCGGAATTTTTGGCTAGCAAAGATATGGGCAAGCACCACATGTTAAAGGATCCATGAAAATATGACTCCTATGTGAATATAAACAAACGTAAGTCATTAAGTTGTCTTCCTTGTCCAACGTCAACAATTTTGGCATATAATATTTTGATGTGGGCTCACAATCACAAAAGATTTCTAGGATAGTATATTTATATGTGAATCCTCTCTTCCCTTATTAATTCTTTCATGAGTTGCATCATTGACTAATGCTATGTTTGTCAATCTCTAATAAAATTTTCTACTTATACTTTTCCTTATGTGGTGTCATGACCTACCATAAGATTAGTATATGATATTTTTGATTTATTTCCTTTCTTTTATTAATTTCCTTTCTCTTTTTTCTTTTATTTGCAACATGAAAGTAAAGAAAGCAAAAACTCAAACTAAACATTATTATATATCTTGCACACGATTGCAAGGATAGATCACTAAGAAAACTCTTGAAAAGAAAGGATCGAACTAAAATAAGTAAAGACAAAAATATAGTGGGATGATACGATACCGGGGCACCTCCCCTGCTTGGCGGAAGCCAAGGTGAGTGCCCATACCCAATACTCAATTCTCCTTTGGTGATGAAGAAGAAGGTGGTGGTGATGAAGTGGTAGTTTCCAATATAACCATGAGTAGATCCTTCAACTGTTGGATCTCCTGAAGGGCTTGATGGATTAGCTCACCGTTTTTCTTCACTTCTGCCATTATGTGTTTATTTTATGGGCCCCAAGGGTTTATTCCTACACTGTTTTCTCTTGGGCGAGATATGTCCTAATTGGACGGTATGTGCCTACAAGGAGTATTCTCGAACCCATAGTCATGAATCAAATTACGAAAATTGTTACGATGTAACCTGTGTAAAGGACTTCTTGGTGGGGTTTCTTATTTCACTTTGAGGCTCTCTTGATTATTTGACGGTATCATAGCTTGATGAGGATTCAGATGAGTGGAGATGCTAGCCAATGTCCCTCTCTCGGAAGCAGGAGAGTGAACCCCAAAAGGATTTTCCTCCTCTTCCTCCATAGAACCTTCTTTAGCTTCCTCTCTCCTTAGATCATCCTGAAATACCTCTGCATCTTCTTCTCCGTTGTTGTAGGTGAGGAAGACATGATACCTGGCTCGACAGATCTAACCAAAAATAGCAAGAAAAGAGAACAAAAGATTTCTCCATGATACGGTGGTTAACATGTTCGGGAAGTATATATAGATTTTTTATCTTGCGGGACAAGCAATCGGAAGAAAAACGGAGTTCGCAAGGTGTCCCAGGTGGGCACCACCCACCAGGGTACGCTTCCCGGTAGTTTCTTATTTTTCCTATTTTTCTAAATATTCCAAAACTGACAAAAAATATTTTTGCAGATTTTTTGGAGTCCGTTTACTTACCGTATCATGTACCTCCTTATTTTCACGATTCTGGAGTGTTCCAGAACGACTCTTTTATGTGTTCTTCCGGTGTCATAGTTTGGATAATATTACTTTCAACATTAATGGGTGTACCTGAGATATAATGTTTTTTCGTTGCCCATTAACAACCTTCAGGTTAGTACCTTCGACATTATTTATTTTGATGGCTCCAAACCGATAAACCACCTCGATAACATAGGGGCCTTCCCATTTTGAGAGGAGTTTTCCTGCAAAGAATCTGAAACGATAGTTGTACAAAAGAATATATTCTCCGACTTTAAACTCACTCTTTTGAATTCTTTTGTCATGCCATCTTTTAACTTTTTCTTTGAATAATTTTGCATTTTCATAAGCTTGGGTTCTCCATTCATCTAATGAGCTAATATCAAATAACCTCTTTTCACATGCAAGTTTGAAATCATAATTAAGCTCTTTGATTGCTTAGTATGCTTTATGTTCTAACTCAAGAGGCAAATGACAAGCTTTTCCATAAACCATTTTATAAGGAGACATACCCATAGGATTTTTATATGCTGTTCTATAAGCCCAAAGTGCATCATCTTATTCTTAGACCAATTCTTCCTGGACCTATTGACATTCTTTTGCAAAATTAATTTTATTTCTCTATTGCTAAGTTCAACTTGACCACTAGACTGAGGATGATAAGTGATGCAATTCTATGGTTAACATCATACTTGGCAAGCATTTTATGGAAATCACCATGAATAAAGTGTGAACCACCATCAGTCATTAAATATCTAGGGACTCCAAACCTTGGGAAAATAACTTCCTAAAGCATTTTAATAGAGGTGTTGTGATCAGCACTACTGGTTGGAATAGCTTCTACCCATTTAGTAACATAATCAACAGCAACCAAAAGATGTGTATACCCATTAGAGGAAGGAAAAGGCCCCATGTAATCAAATCCCCAAACATCAAATGGTTCAACAGCAAGTGAATAATTCATAGGCATTGCTTGACGCTTACCGATATTACCTATTCTTTGACATTCATCACAAGATAAGACGAACTTACGGGCATCCTTGAAGAGAGTAGGCCAATAAATCCAGATTGCAATACCTTGTGAGCAGTTCTATCTCCAGCATGATGCCCTCCATAAGCTTCGGAGTGACATTTCCGTCAGATTTGTCCCTGTTCATGCTCAGGTACACAACGTCTAATAATACCATCTACTCCTTCTTTATAAAGATGTGGGTCATCCCAAAAGTAATGTCTTAAATCATAGAAGAATTTTTTTCTTTTGTTGATATGTAAAGCTAGGTGGTAAATATTTAACAATAATGTAATTAGCATAGTCAGCATACCAAGGAGTACTATGAGAAACATTTATTGCAGCTAACTGCTCATTAGGAAAACTATCATCAATAGGTAGTGGGTGTCGGTGTCAAAACCGGCATATCTCGGGTACGGGGTCCCGAACTGTGCGTCTAAGGATCGATGATAACGGGGGACAGGGGACATTACATAAACTAGAAGGCACATTTATAGCATACGTCTAGGGGACATTACATAAACCGGAAGGCACATTTATAGCATACGTCAACAATCTTTTCACAAAAGTCAGAAAATATAGCAGTCATACATCTTTGAAAAGTAGCAGGTGCATTACATAAACCGGAAGGCATACGTCCATAAGCATAGGTTCCAAAGGGACAAGTAAAAGTGGTCTTTTCTTGATCAGGTTGAGAAACAGGTATTTGTGAAAACCAGAATATCCATCAAGAAAGCAAAAAATGTGCATGCTTAGACAATCGTTCAAGCATCTGATCAATAAAAGGCAGCAGGTAATGATCTTTTCTAATTGCTTTGTTTAATTTTCTAAAATCAATTACCGTTCTATAGCCTGTAACAATTCTTTGTGGAATAAGTTCATTCTTATCATTAGGAACAACAGTTATACCTCCTTTCTTAGGGACACAATGAACATGACTTACCCATCTACTATCAGCTATAGGATAGATTATACCTGCTTCTAGAAGTTTTAAGATTTCCGTTCTTACCACTTCTTTCATCTTCGGGTTTAACCGACATTGGTGATCAACAACGGGTTTAGCATCAGGTTCCATATTAATTTTGTGCTGACATAGAGTGGGACTATTGCCCTTTAAATCATCAAGAGTATATCCAATAGCAGCTCGGTGCTTCCTTAAAACTTTGAATAATCTTTCTTCATGTTCTGAAAGGTTAGCACTAATAATAACCTGATATATCTTCCTTTCATCAAGATAAGCATATTTCAAAGTGTCTGGCAATTGTTTTAATTCAAACACATGATCACCTTTAGGTGGGGGAGGACCTCCTAGAGTTTCAATAGGAAAATTGTGTTTAAGCAGAGGACGTTGTTCAAAGAAAATCTTATCTATTTCATTTCTTTCATGCATATGTAAATCATTTTCATGGTCTAGCAAATATTGTTCTAAAGGATCAGTAGGAGGCACAACAATAGAAGCAAGACCAATTAGTTAATCCTTACTGGAAATTATTTTTCATGAAGCTTTCTACTAAACTTGGAGAAATTAAACTCATGAGACTCATCACCAAAACTAACACCGACAGTTTGCTTCTCACAATCTATTTTAGCATTAACGGTGTTCAAGAAAGGTCTACCAAAAATAATGGGACAAAAATCATCTTGTGGGGAACCAAGAACAAGAAAATCAGTAGGGTATTTTATTTCCCCACACAAGACTTCAACATCTCTTACAATCCCAGTTGGTGATATAGTGTCTCTATTACAAGTTTAATAGTAACATATATTTCTTCTATCTCTACGGGTGCTATGTCATTCATAATTTCTTGATATAAGGTGTAAGGAATAGCACTCACACTAGCACCTATTTCACATAAACCATGACAAGAGTGATCTCCTATTTTAACTGAGACAACGGGCATGCCAACAACAGGTCTATGTTTATCCTTTTTATCAGGTTTGGCAATTCTAGTAGCTTCTTCACATAAGTAAATAACATGCCCATCTACATCTTCTTCCAAGAGATCTTTAACCATAAAAATACTAGGTTCTAATTTAATTTTTTCATCAGGTTTAGGTCTTCTAATATAGCTTTTTGTTGACCACAGTTGAAACTTTAACATGTTCATTTATCCTAATAGGGAAAGGTGGTTTCTCAATATAAGCAGAAGGAATAACGGGGTCAACATTGTAAAAGTATAGTTTCTTCTTTAACTGGCACATGTTCTTCAATTTCTTCTTTAATAGGTGGGTGATATTCAAACCATTTCTCTTTAGGGAGATCAACATGAGTAGCAAATGATTCACAAAAGGAGGCTACTATCTCAGAGTCAAGTCCATATTTAGTGCTAAACTTTTGAAAAGCATCGGTATCCATAAAAGATTTAACACAATCATACTTAAGTTTAATACATGACTCTTTACCTTCATCAAGTTCCCAATCTTCAGAGTTGTGTTTAATTCTTTCCAAAAGATCCCACCGGAATTCAATAGTCTTCTTCATAAAAGAACCAACACAAGAGGTATCGAGCATGGTTAGATCATTACGAGAAAGCCGAGCATAAAAGTTCTGGATAATAATTTCTCTTCAGAGATCATGATTGGGGCATAAATGTAACACTGACTTAAGCCTCCCCAAGCCAGAGCGATACTTTCTCCTTCATGAGGCCAAAAATTATATATATAATTCCAATCATGATGAACTAGATGCATAGGATAATTTTTTTGATGGAATTCCAATTTCAAATGATTCCAATTTCAAGATCCAATATCATTGCATAGCCTATACCATGCCAATGCTTTTCCCTTCAAAGATAAAGGGAAAAACTTTTTCATAACTTCATCTCTGGGTAAACCTACAAGCTTGAACAATCCACAAATTTGTTCTACATATATCAAGTGCATATCAGGATGTTCGGTTCCACCTCCTGCATAAGGAATAGCTAGTAGTTGTTCTATCATACCCAAAGGAATTTCATATTCAATATTTTCAGTAGGTGCAGTAGGTTAAGAGGTAGCTAATTGTGGTTCCAGTCAAGGTGAAGATACCACAGACAAACCCCACAAAGGATTGTTTTCCATAGTAACAAGTGACAAGAAATTTTAGCACACTATATAAATGTTTCCTTACCAAATTCCACTTACCAAAGGCGCTTCACTCCCCGGCAACGGCGGCAGAAAATAGCCCTGATGACCCACAAGTATAGGGGATAAATTGTAGCTCTTTTTGATAAGTAAGAGTGTCGAACCCAATGAGGAGCAGAAGGAAATGACAAGTGGTTTTCAGCAAGGTAATGTCTGCAAGTGCTGAAATTGTAAGTAGCAGAGTAGTTTGATAGCAAGATAATTTGTAACAAGCAAGTAACGATAGTAGTAACAAAAGTGCAGCAAGGTAGCCCAATCCTTTTGAGGCAAAGGACATGCCAAAATGGTCTCTTATGATAAGCAAAGCATTCTTGAGGGTACATGGGAATTGCATCTAGTCACTTTCACCATGTTGGATCGATTTGTGTTCGCTACTTTGATAACTTGATATGTGGGTGGACCGGTGCTTAGCTATTGTTCTTACTTGAACAAACCTCCTACTTATGATTAACTGTCCCGCATGCATCCGCAACTATGAGAAAAGTATTAAGAATAAATTCTAACCATAGCATTAAAATTTTGGATCCAATCGGTCCCTTACGAAATAGCGCATAAACTGGGTTTAAGCTTCTGTCACTCTCGCAACCTATCATCTAATTGCTACTCCACAATGCATTCTCTTAGGCCCAAAAACATGGTGAGGTGTCATGTGATACGTCTCCAACATATCTATAATTTTTTATTATTCCATGCTATTATATTATCTGTTTTGGATGTTTAATGGGCTTTATTATACACTTTTATATTATTTTTGGGACTAACCTACTAACCCAAGGCCCAGTGCAAATTGATGTTTTTCTTGCATATTTCAGTGTTTTGCAGAAAAGGAATATCAAACGGAATGAAACCTTCGGGAGAGTTATTTTTGGAACAAACGTGATCCAGGGGACTTGGAGTAGACGTCAAGAAAGAAACAAGGTGGCCACGAGGCAGGGAGGCGCGCCTGCCCTTGGGCGCGCCCCCACCCTCGTGGGCCCTTTGCAACTCCACCGACCTACTTCTTCCTCCTATATATATCCATATACCCCAAAAACATCTAGGACCCCACGAAACCCTGTTTCCACCGCCGCAACCTTATGTACCCAAGAGATCCCATCTTGGGGCCTTTTCCGGAGCTCCGCCGGAGGGGGAATCGATCACAGAGGGCTTCTACATCAACACCATAGCCTCTCCGATGATGTGTGAGTAGTTTACCACAGACCTTCGGGTCCATAGTTATTAGCTAGATGGCTTCTTCTCTCTCTTTGGATCTCAATTCAATGTTCTCCTCGATCTTCTTAGAGGTCTGTTTGATGTAACTCTTTTTGCGGTGTGTTTGTCGAGATCCGATGAATTGTGGGTTTATGATCAAGTTTATCTATGAACAATATTTGATTCTGCTCTGAAATCTTTTATGCATGATTGGTTATCTTTGCAAGTCTCTTCGAATTATCAGTTTGGTTTGGCCTAGAAGTGCTTAGCTTTGGGTTCAATCTTGCGGTGTCCTTTCCCAGTGACAGCAGGGGCAGCAAGGCATGTATTGTATTGTTGCCATCGAGGATAAAAAGATGGGGTTTATATCATATTGCTGGAGTTTATCCCTCTACATCATGTCATCTTGCCTAATGCATTACTCTGTTCTTATGAACTTAATACTCTAGATGCATGCTGGATAGCGGTCGATGTGTGGAGTAATAGTAGTAGATGCAGAATTGCTTCGGTCTACTTTGTCGCTGACGTGATGTCTATATACATGATCATGCCTAGATATTCTCATAATTATGCACTTTTCTATCAATTGCTCGACAGTAATTTGTTCACCCACCGTAATACTTATGCTATCTTGAGAGAAGCCACTAGTGAAACCTATGGCCCCTGGGTCTATCATTTATCATATAAGTTTCCCATCTATTTTATTTTACAATCTTTATTTTCCTACCTATATCATAAATATACCAAAAATATTTATCTTATTATCTCTATCAGATCTCACTCTTGTAAGTGACCGTGAAGGGATTGACAATCCCTTTATCGCATTGGTTGTGAGGTTCTTATTTGTTTGTGTAGGTACGAGGGACTTGCGTGTGGTCTCCTACTGGATTGATACCTTGGTTCTCAAAAACTGTGGGAAATACTTACGCTACTTTGTTGCATCACCCTTTCCTATTCAAGGGAAAACCAACGCAGTGCTCAAGAGGTAGCATCATGGAGTCGACGTTCACATGACACCACTAAGGGAATCACAACATACATACTAACAAAATATCAAACACATATCAAAGTTCACATGATTATTTACAACATGATTTCTCCCGTGACCTGAAGAACAAAAGTAACTACTCATCGACAACCAACCGGCTGGGTCGGAACAGAGAAACTACGTCGTGTTCATCGGGAGCCAACTGGCTTGGACGGAACAGCCGAAACGAGGCCTGGCATACCGCAGAACAGAGGAAACGGCCTTCTGTTCGACCGCCTACGGTCGAAACGAGATCCTGTTCATCGAGAGGGGTCTGGCGTACCGCAAAACAGAGGAAACGGACTTCTCTTCGACTTCCTACTGTCAAAACAGGGTCCTATTGATCGGGATGGGTGTGTCGTATCGCAAAACGAAGGAAACAGACTTCTCTTCGACCTCCTAGGGTCGAAATGGGGGTCCTGTTCATCAGGAGGCACTACAGGAACCAGACACTTTGCCGTCTGCCATGGCTGACGACAAAGGCATACCCGGCGGACGGCAAAGGCCTTTGCCGTCAGCCAGCAGACGGCAACAGGTCCGGCTGAATAGGCTACGGCGATGGGCTCTTTGCCATCTGCTGGCGGACGGCAAAGATGAAATGGTCTTTGTTGTCCGCCGGCAGACGATAAAGAGCCTGGACGGCACACGTGGCAGCTTATGGCCGTTAGGGGGTTAACGATGTGCTTTGTCGTCTGCTAGCAGACGACAAAGAGGCAAAGTTCTTTACCGTCTGGCGGCAGACGGCAAAGAAACCATATAGACCCCCCAGGTTGCACAAGTAGCTGCCACGTGGCAGCTTTGCCGTCACCTGGCTGATGGCAAAGCTCTTTGCCGTCTGCCAGCTGACGGCAAAGTGCTTGTATAGCCCCTGTTTTTTCTTAAATTCATTCAATTTGACAGAATTTCACAGGAATATATATACATTTCAAAAGAATTTCATCAAGCATACCGACAATAAGTTTCCAACAACATATCCATATATACATATATATCCAAAAGAAGTTTCCAACAAGTTTCCATAAACAAAAAGGCAGCACAAGGAGAAGAGTACACTCCATCAATGCTAGCTTCCTCATCTAAAGAAAATCTGCAAATTGGGAAATATGAAAGTTAGAAGAAGAAGAACAAGAAGAAGACTAGCTAGAAGAAAAAGAATAAAAGGAAGAAGAAAAAGAAGAAGAATCTATCTTCTCTTTCTTTTTCTCCTCCCCTCTTCTTTATCGTCTTCTCTTCTAAGTAAGCTAGGTAAAAATGCTAAGTGTGTAGGTCATTTTAGAGCTAAGCTAGGTAAATAGGTCATTTTGGAGCTAACCTAGGTAAAATGGATCATATTGGAGCTAACCTAGGTAAACTTGGTCATTTGGGAGCTAACCTAGGTAAACTTATGCCATCTTTGAGTTAACTAAGCATATTATGCCATTTTTGACAGAAGTAAGCTAAGTATAGGTCTTTCTTGAGCCAACCCAGGTAACTAAGCACATTAGAGCTAATTTAGCATTTTAGAGCTAATTTAGGGCTAAATTAGGTCATTTTGGAGCTAACTTAGGTAAAATTGATCATTTTGGAGCTACTTAGGCTTATTATGTCATTTTTGAGGAAAATAAGCTAACTATATGACATATATGAGGTTACCAAGATTTTTATGCCATTTCAAACCTAAGTAAGCTAATTATGCCATTTTTTCATAAGTAAGCCAAGTGTATGTCATTATTGAGCAAACCTAGGTAACTAAGCATATTAGAGATAACTTAGCATATTAGAGCTAACTTAGGTCATTTCGGAGGAAACAAAGTTAAGTATAGATCATTTTGTAGATCTGACATACCTGACATAGTTCAGTCCTCCTTCTTCTCCTTCCCCTTCATCATCCTGATGTGCTTAGAGGGGCGGGGCAGAGGGATGTACACTTCTACCACAATTGGCATGGTCATGTCGCCCGACTATGGGATCACCGGTGCCACCACCATCACGAGGTCATTGTCAGGCACCACCACCATCGTGAGGCCATCTTCAGGCAGCACCATCGCTAGGTCATCCTTAGCCAACACCATCTCTTGCCCATCGTCAGCCACCACCATCTCTTGACCATCGTCAGCCACCACCATCGCTTGGCCATCGTCAGCCACCACCATCGCTTGGCCATTGTCAGCCACCACCATCGCGAGGTCATCGCCAGACAGGATAGGCTGCACCTCCTCATCCCAACACTGCTCCTCTTCTTCCCCACTCCATTCTGGATCATCCTCACTGCTGCTTTCACTATAGCCATACTCGCTGCTGCTTTTGCTGTAGCCAGAGTCGCTAATGCTGCTCCGATTGCCTGGTCAAATGCAACAAAGTTTTTTTAACAATCAGTGTGAGACAAAGCCAAATGGAGAGGAAGAAGAGGCAGAGCATACTGGCATCGTCATCATCCTGGTAGCGCATGCGGCACATAGCCGTGTTGAGCAACTTCACGGTGAGCATGGTGTCGTCGTCGTACCTGAAGACAAGGAAGTACCCATGCCTCAGGTCATAGGCACGAACGAACTGCTCCCAGCCACTACACAGGTATATGTGGTCGTTCCTAATCACCACCTCCACGTCCCAAAGCCTACGAAGCCCGCTACCGGCCTGCCGTAGTGTAACGCCCCGAGACCGATGTGCCAGGTGTCCTCCAGTTATTCGCTGTCATTGCCATGTCATTCGTTTGCGTGTTGCATCTTGTCATGTCATCACGTGCATTGCATCATCATGTTTTCAAAACTTGCATCCGTCCTGGTCTCCTCGTTCCTTCCGTTGTCCGTTCTGATCCCAGACACACTTGCACGCACCCGCGGCACCTCCGAAATATTATTTTTATAAGTGGCCGGATAAGGTTCTTGGAATGGGATGAAAGTTGGCGTGCGGTCTTGTCATAGTGTAGGTAGACCGCCTGCCAAGCTTCATCGCATTTAGAATTCGTTCGATAGCCCAACCGTTAAACTATAGCGGCATTATAGCCGGTCTAACGTCGGACGTTTTCGGTCTCCGGAAATCGTGCCGGGCTTCATCTCTCCCCTCTTCTCTCAGACCAACCCGCTCTCCACAATCCACCTAGGCCCGGCCTACCCCTCTTTGTACTGTGAATAGATCTCTCGTGTGCGTCCGAAACTTCCCCGGACCCGACCCGGGCAGTCGTCACCATTGGATCCGGATCATCCCCAAACATCTACAAAACGTCTCCGTTTTCTCATTTGGACTTCCTAACATATTTTTCTCGACCACCCGATTACGATTGGAGGGACGAGGTAGCCCCTACCCAAATATCCACATGCTATATATGTACTAGTCTAACCCTAAAATCAAGGAGGGTTGTCCCATCCTTCCCCCTCACGCCGCCACTTTCCAAATCCCACATCGGGATCCTCCCCGATCCCCTTGTCCACCTTGTTTTCCCCGTCGCTCGAATCAGGGCCTCCCCTGCCTTCCCGATCCATCGATCCATCCAACCATCAGCCAGCCGCAGCACCTCCCTGCTCGATGTGTGCTCGAGGCGCCCGAGCACCTTGTGCTTCTCCTTGTCGCCGGAGACGAGCACCAGGACTAGGCCGTCCCCGCACCGCACCCTGCCTCTCCTTCTCTTTTCCTTCTTCCCCTGCTTCTTCTCTCTTCCTCACCCAGTGGTCTCTCTCTATCTTTCTTCAGGGAGAATAGGAGCTTGCTCTCCATGGCCGTCTCATCCCAGAGCAAGCAAGTCGGCCTCCTCAACCACCCCGCGCCACCACCGGCAGCTCGTCGCTGGAGACCCATCAGCAGACCTCCAGGAGCCCTCGGCCTCCTCCGCTTCTCCTCCTTGTGCCTCGCGGGAGCAGCTCCACCCTCGGCTGAAGCCCCACATCGGCGTGCCACTCTGCCAAGTTCCTCGCTGTGTCTTCCTGTAAGTGCATCTAGTGCCACCCCTAGTTGGTTTTGGAGTATTGATGACAAACCTAGTTGAGGAACTAACGTGTTTATGAGAATTGCAGGATCACACAGGTAGAAGTCCCTCATTGATTCGGTTTTCCTACCAGAGATGACCCCTAAAAATGTATGAAGACATTGAAGTCAAAGGTGGTATATGAAGATATTCACATTGAAGACTATGACAAGAGAAGACACCACATGAAGCCTATGGAGCTCGAAGACTTAGATCTTTCGTAGTTCTTTTTATTTTGTGTTGAGTCATAGGAACCACCGTACTGTTAAGTGGGGTCCAAGAGAACCAGTCAGAATGACTGAAGTGATGCCTAACCAAAACCTATGACTTCGAGTGAAGACTATGAGAGCGAATCTTGTCCAGAGTCGGACAAGTCAGCTTTGCTTGTAGCCCAAGTAAAGTTGCCATGTGAGTTTGAAATCTGACTATTGGAACACGTGTCAGTTCCTTAGTGACCCAGGGTCATTTCGGACAAATCAGGTCGGGTTGCCAAGTGGCTATAAATAGACCACCCTCCAAAACCATAAAGGGTTGGCTACTCAGATTGAGAGAACGGCTTTTGTCGTGTGAGAGCAACCCACCTCGAAGCCTTTGAGAGAGAATTCCTTGCGAGGATAAAGCCCTAACCACCCAGAGCCAAAGAGAATTGTGCATCACTTAAGTCTTCTGGTCTGTGTGATCTGAAGACTTATTACACTTGAGGACTGTGCATCCTCCAGCCGGTTAGGCGTCGCGTTCTGAGCATCCAAGAGACATTGTGGATTGCCGGTGAACAAAGTCTGTGAAGGTTTGGGAGTCTACCTTGAAGACTTACCAGAGTGATTGGGCGAGGTCTGTGTGACCTTAGCTCAAGGGGAATACGGTGAGGACTGGGTGTCCTGAGCTGCGTGTTCAGGACTGTGTGTCCGGGACTGTGTGTCCTAAGGTTTAAATACCTAGCCGCCCCAACCAGACGTACAGTTGTCACAGCAACTGGAACTGGTCCAACAAATCATTGTCTTCAACGAGTCACTGGTTTCATCTTCCCTTTCCTTAACTTACTGTTACTCCTTGTGAAGTCATTGTATGCCTGCACTATTTTTTGTCTTCACTGAGTGAATGCGTGTTCTGTTAGGCTTCATAATATCTTCCTACCTGATCCTTACTACATTGCTGCTATTAGTCATTGTGCTTTCACTCTATTGAATACTTGACTATGGCTTGCCTAGTGTAGTCTACCTTCTGCTGCATGGTAATAGGTTTATTTCTACCGTTTGTCTTCATAACTTCCACGTTTTGAAGACTTTCATAAAAATCGCCTATTCACCCCCCTCTAGTCGATATAACGCACTTTCACTTCCCGTGGAGCGCCAGGAATAACTGCAGCACCTCGTCGCCGTCCAAGTACACCTGAGCTCCATCCCCGCGCCCAGATTCGCCGGATTCCGCCGCCCTCTGCTGCTGCTTTGCCGCCACCCCCCTGCGTCCTCTGCTTCATGAACGAGCGAGGAGAACGCCTCCGTTGACCATGCTCGTCCCGGCCTCGATCCAGTGGGATCGGCGGGGGCATGACCGATCCAGTACCCGAGTGGGCCGGCCTGCCAGCGCCCTGCCGGCCTTCCCTCTCCACCAGCTGGGCCAAAGGCCCGATGTGAGCAGCCTCTCCAGATCCCCTCTTCCTGTTGGGCCAACAGGATTCGGCCCATGTAGTGTTTTTTTTCCTCGGGTTGAATTTTTTATTTCTCCAGTGTTTGGCAGTTTTACAAAAAAGTCCCTCTAGATCATGCATATAATAACTCATAAACCGTGCATCAGATTAAAATGATTTATATATGAAACTTGCTTAGAATTTTGTCTAGTTTAATAATTTGCAACTTTCATGCATGTTTAAAATGCTTAAAATGATGTTTTCTTTAATTTGCCTATTGCCATGCTAAAATGCTTTAATTCATAACTATTTAACCGTAACTCGGAATTTAATAAACTTTATATGTAAATGGGGTAGAAAAATGCCTAGTTTAACATGGTTGCCTCAATTTGCATGTTTAATAACTCTAAAATATGTTTTAGGGCAGAAAAGTACCCAAACCTAATATATGCATATGAGGAATTTCCGGAATTGTTGTTCGTTGTTTCCAGCCTCATTTAAACTTGACTAGATAGGTAGTTTTACTTTGCTTCACCTCTTGCCATGTTAATCAACATTTAGTATTGTTGGGTACATAAACGAGATCGAACTAAATAACTTGAATGTGGTGTTCCGTCAATATGCAACTCATTGCATATTGAGCTCCACTTAACTTGTAGTTTTGCTTGTGCACTTTGCCATGCCATGCTTCATTAAAACTGGACATGCATCATACTTGGTTGTGCATCATGCCATGTTGATGTGTTTTTTGTTTACTATGTGTTTTTCTTCTTTCCGGTGTTGCTTCTCCGGTTTAGTTCTGATAACGTCGTGTTTGTGAGGATCCGTTCGACTATGTCCGTTTGTCTTTTTCATGGACTCGTTCTTCTTCCTTGCGGGATTTCAGGCAAGATGACCATACCCTCGAAATCACTTCTATCTATGCTTGCTAGTTGCTCGCTCTTTTGCTATGCCTATGCTGTGATACCTACCACTTGCTTATCATGCCTCCCATATTGTTAAGCCAAGCCTCTAACCCACCTTTTCCTAGCAAACCGTTGTCGATATAACACACTTTCAATTGGTATCAGAGCAAGGTGCTCCCTTGTTCTGTGTGATTCGGTTTAACCACCTGGAGTTTTAGCTATGTCGACTGCAGCGATAATTAAAGTCTCTATTGCGTGCCCCGTCTTCGATGAAACTAAATATCCCTACTTGAAGAATAAGATGCGCATGCATCTTGAAGCCATTGACGTCGACCTATGGTATGTTGTCAAGAACGGTGTTCCCAAGGCTGGAGAAGGTGTCACTGCTGCTGATGTCAAGAAATTCGTTCAACTGGACTCTACTGCCAAGAATATCATCTGTGGTCATCTGACCAAAGGACAGTATGGCCGTGTGAGTGCCTTGAAGACATCTAAGCTAGTCTGGGACTGGCTCTCCAAGGTCAATGAAGGCATCTCAACCCAGAGAGATCAGAGAATCAGTGTCCTTCGCAACCTCTTCAACCGCTTCAAGCGAAATGATAATGACAATGTCCAGCACACATTTGACCGACTCACTGACATCATAAATGAGCTTCAATCCCTCGGCGCTACTGAGATCACCAAACATGAAGTCGTCAAGACGCTACTGAGATCACTTAATAGTTCATTTGACATCCTAGCCCTGATGATTCAAGAACGTCCTGATTTCAAGACACTCGATCCATCTGACATACTTGAGAGGCTCAATACACATGAGTTTCAGCTTTCTGAGAAAAGAGATATCTACAATCCAAACTATGGGCGAACTCGTGCCTTGAAGGCAAAAGCTGTCTCCTCATCTGAAGAAGAATCTGACAGCAGTTCTGATGATCCGGAAGACATTGGAAGGGAACTTGCTATGCTTGTCAAGAAGTTCCAAAAATTCACCAAGAAGAAAGGCTTCAGAAAGTCTTCCCGATCAAGCTCAAGGAATGATGAAGCTTCTGCTCACGACTACAAGAAGAAAACATGTCACAAGTGCAAGAAACCTAGCCACTTCATCTCTAAGTGTCCACAGTGGGACAATGAGAACAAAAATAAGAAGAAGAGCAAGGAATATGACTCTGATGACAAGAAGAAGAAGAAATACTCAAAGTCTTCGTCCAAGTCTTCCTCAAAGTCTTCATCACACAAGAAGAGCTCATCTGGCAAGGCACGTGCGTTTGTTGGCAAGGAAATGGATTCAGAGGAGGAGTCCGCTTCTGAGGAGGCGGAGGTGGAGTCTGAGGAGGAGTCCGATTCAGGCGTCGCAAGTCTGGCTACAGCATACATTGCCAAGTCCATCTTCAATACTGAAGATAATGACCTCGTCACCGACACCGATGCAAATGACAAGGACTACTCCGCTTCTAGCTACTGCTTCATGGCACGCGGTGCCAAGGTAAACACACGCACTACTCACTATCAAACATCTAGTGACAATGACTCTGATTGTGACTCAAAACCCAACTACAAAACACTTGCTAAAATTGCAACTGAACAACAGAAAGCTATGGAACATATTCAAAAACTGCTAGACATAAGCGATGATCTGTTAGGTGCTGAAATGACTCGATCTGAATCCTTAATTGAAGACATAAAAAATCTTCACGTTAAGTATTAGGAACTTTAAAGTCGTCATGAAACTCTCTCAACAACTCACGAAAAGCTTTCCTATGATTATCTTCAAAGGAAGCAAGGTCTTGAGAAATTGAGAGTGATTCATGAAGATCTTCAAAAGGAAAACGAGTCACTTCGCGCCAAACAGATCTGTCCTGCTCAGGAAGGATTTGAACCACCATGTCTTAAATGCATTGAGCGTGACAATGCTACTTCTGTTGCTGAATGTTCTACTGCTACTACTGTTACAATATCTTCAACTGTTGATGTGGTAACTAACCCCTTTGCTGAGGATACCACTGCTATTGCTGATGAGAATGCTAGGTTGAAGACATGCTTGAAACAGGGATGTACAAAAGTCTTAAAGGGCATCAGACACTTTGTGATGTCCTCAAAAAGCAGATACTGAACCGAAACCTGAGGAAAGAGGGTGTTGGGTTCGTAAGGAAAATGAATGCTGATGGCTCTTACTGGAAACCTGAGCAGTACCCCAAAACCATGTGGGTTGCTGCAAAGGAGCCTTCAGCAGACCCATCCAATCTATCTGGCTTCACTTGTGCTAACCCCATTATCATTGATGAATCCTTTGATGCAAACTATATACTGTTTAAGAATCAGAATGGTGAAGTGTTTACCAGGTACATTGGTACTAACTGCAGGAATGGACCGCCTATGAAGAAGATCTGGGTTCCAAAAAGGTGTCTGGAGAATCTTCCTGTGAATGTCATCATGACACCTCACGTGAAGAAGACAAACCTCAGACCAAAGGCTTCATACGGTCCAAAGGCGTCATACAGACAGAGGACTCACCTGAGTCGCACTAACGCAAATGTTTTGCAGGGAAACCATACTCAGGCATATGAATATGAGAGTGGTTCATCAAACCGCCATGTTCATAAGACCAAGAACTATTCTGCCTATTCTTATGAGTACTATTGTCCGTCTGCAAGACTGTTTGCTAGGGCTCCAAAGCCAAAATTCTCAGATGCTGCACTTAGACTTATTGCTTCTCAGCCACCCTTGAAGATGTGGGTGGCTAAGAAAGCTTAACTCTCTTTTGCAAGGAAAGGTCTCCAGCACAAAACCAAAATCGTCTGACGCCATTGCTGGGGACCTTAAACATCTTGTAGGGCGCAAGATCAAATGCCCGAATGGTCTTACTATGTACTTCGTTCCTGAATCGCTTGCTACTCTCCCTATTAGTCCTAATCTGGATCTAAGCTTTCATAACCCATTGGTTCGCCAAATGTTTTTGCTTTAGAATGCTCTTGCTGAAGCCTATCCCCCTAACTGCACTGTAGGGTACGACACCAGGGTCTTCAGAATGGATTATTGATAGTGGGTGTACGTATCACATGACTGGCAAAAGAAGTCTTCTTATGGACTCAACCTTACGTCCATCCGACAAGAGCCACATCACATTTGCTGACACTGGTAAAAGTAAGGTATTGGGTCTAGGTAGAGTTGCAATCTCAAGGGATCAACACATGGATAAAGTCATGCTTGTTGAATCCCTTGGCTTCAACTTAATGTCTATCTCAATGCTTTGCGATTTGAACATGACCGTAATATTTGGAAAATATCGTTGCCTTGTACTAATGGAATCTGACAAGTCTCTAGTGTTTGAAGGGTATCAAAAAGATGATTTGTATGTGGTAGATTTCTCAGCAGGACCACAACTTGCCGTATGTCTTCTAGCAAAAGCTTCAGAATGCTGGCTCTGGCATCGGAGGCTTGGGCATGCTGGCATGAGGAACCTCCACACCCTGGCAAAGAAGAAGCATGTCATAGGCATCGAGGGCGTCAAGTTCAAGAAAGATCACTTATGTGGTTCCTGTGAGGCAGGGAAGATGACGAGGGCCAAACATCCCTCGAAGACAATCATGACCACTACTCGACCCTTCGAACTGCTTCACATGGATCTTTTCGGTCCCACTCATTACTCAACTCTTACTACTACTGCATGCCTCTATGGCTTCGTTATTGTTCATGATTACTCTAGATACACCTGGGTGCACATAATCCTTTACAAGACTGAAGTGCAGGATGTCTTCAGACGCTTCGCCAATCAAGCTATGAACAATTATGGCGCCAAGATAAAGCACATCAGAAGTGACAATGGCACTGAATTCAAGAACACTGGCCTTGATACATATCTTGATACCTTGGGCATCACACATGGATTCTCAGCCCCATACACGCCATAGTAGAATGGCGTCGTCGAACGCAAGAACAGAACACTCATTGAGATGGCCAGAACGATGCTAGATGAATACAAGGCCCCAAGAAAATTCTGGCCTGAAGCCATTGATACTGCATGCCATACAATCAATCGTGTTTATATTCACAAGCTTCTGAACAAGACATCTTATGAGCTCCATACTGGCAAGAAGCCAAATGTCAGTTACTTCAGAGTATTTGGCGCAAGGTGCTGGATCAAGGACCCACATCACACCTCAAAGTTTGCACCAAAAGCACATGAGGGTTTTATGCTTGGATATGGAAAGGATTCACACTCCTACAGTGTCTTCAATCTCTTTCATTACAAAGTGGTTGAAACAGTGGATGTGCGGTTCGATGAGACCAATGGTTCACAAAGAGAGCAACTGCCAAATGTGCTAGATGAAGTTCCATCTAGTGAATCAATCAAGCTAATGGGAACTGGAGAAATTATACCTTCTGAAGCTCCTCCTGAAGAAGAACTTATCATCTCAGCACCTGATCAACATGAAGACAATGCTCAGCCTGAAGACATTCCTTCTAACAACGACAATGATCAGCAAGAGCAAAGTCTTCGCCCTGTACATCCTCGCGTTGCCAATGAAGTGCAGATTGAAAGAATAATTGATAGCATCGATGCACCCGGTCCACTCACTCGTTCAAGGGCAACTCAGCTAGCAAATTTCTGTGGGCACTTCGCATTCGTCTCAATAACAGAACCCAAGAAAGTTGAAGAAGCCTTCATGAAACCTGAATGGATTCAAGCTATGCATGAAGAGCTTCAACAGTTTGAGCTGAATAATGTATGGGAACTAGTTAAGCGTCCTGATCCACGGAAGCACAATATAATAGGCACCAAATGGATATACTACAACAAGCAAGATGAGCATGGTCAAGTTGTCAGAAACAAATCTCGTCTCGTTGCTCAAGGATATACTCAAGTGGAAGGCATTGACTTCGATGAAACATTTGCT
Source organism: Triticum aestivum (assembly GCF_018294505.1). Classification (NCBI taxonomy): domain Eukaryota; kingdom Viridiplantae; phylum Streptophyta; class Magnoliopsida; order Poales; family Poaceae; genus Triticum; species Triticum aestivum. The sequence goes on from NC_057812.1 coordinate 271,780,500, forward strand.
CCTGTGGCTAGACTTGAAGCCATACGCATACTGCTGGCCTATGCAAATCATCACAACATACTTCTATATCAAATGGATGTGAAGAGTGCTTTTCTCAATGGCAAGATTGAAGAAGAAGTGTATGTTGCACAACCTCCTGGCTTTGAAAATCCAAAACATCCTGACATGGTATACAAGCTCAACAAGGCAATGTATGGCCTCAAACAAGCCCCTCGGGCCTGGTATGACACACTCAAATACTTCCTGAAGAGCAAAGGCTTCATACCTGGTTCCCTATACCCCACTCTCTTCACGAAGACATATGATGGTGAACTATTTGTGTGCCAAATATATGTGGATGACATTATCTTCGGCTGCACCAATTAGAAGTACAGTGAAGAGTTTGGATATATGATGCAAGAGTAATATCAAATGTCCATGATGGGAGAGCTGAAGTTCTTCCTCGGTCTTCAAATACGACAACAACGCAATGGCATCTTCATATCTCAAGAGAAGTATCTCAAAGATTGCCTGAAGAAGTTTGGTATGCAAGACTACAAAGGCTTCACAACACCTATGCCAGCCAAACATCATCTGGGTCCCGACGACAATGGTAAAGAGTTCGGTCAAAAGGTATACCGCTCCATGATTGGTTCTTTACTTTATCTATGTGCATCTAGGCTAGATATTATGCTTAGTGTTTGCATGTGTGCTCGATTTCAAGCGGCACCAGAGTCGCATCACTTAGCTGTGAAGCGAATTCTTCGATATTTGGCTCACACCCCAACTCTAGGATTGTGGTATCCAAAGGGCTCAGAGTTTGATCTGGTTGGATTCTCGGATGCTGATTATGCTAGTGACAAAGTTGATCGCAAGTCTACTTTAGGCACATGTCACTTTCTGGGACGATCACTTGTATGTTGGTCTTCAAAGAAGCAGAACTGTGTATCTCTCTCCACTGATGAATCTGAATACATTGCTGCTGGATCTTGCTGCGCTCAGCTTCTGTGGATGAAGCAAACACTCAAGGACTATGGCATTCATCTGAAACAAGTGCCACTTTACTGCGACAACGAAAGCGCCATCAAGATTGCCAACAACCCAGTTCAGCACTCGAAGACAAAGCACATTGAGATTCGTCATCACTTTCTTAGAGATCATGTTGTGAAGCAAGATATTGATATCATACACGTCAACACTGAAGAGCAATTGGCATATATCTTCACCAAGCCCTTGGATGAGAAGAGATTTTGCAAGTTACGGTGTGAGCTAAATATCCTGGAATCCTCAAATGTCCTGTGATCAGGCACACATCCTAACCCTTATGCATATTGATGACTTAGATGTGCAACACACGAGGTAAAGTATATCTTCAATCAATGAAGACATACATTCTAAGTGTGAATACATTAATGTGGAATTTGACTTCGGAGCGCCACGATAATTGTGCGCCGTGTCTGGGTCTAATACTTCCTATACGGTGGGTAACGCCACCACCAAATGTTCTATTTTGAAGTGTTTCACTCATGGAGTTACCTTGCAATGTCTTCACATTTGGTTTGGCTTCGATCTCAACATATCTTCATGATTATCTTCACTATGTTGATTATATATATATATATATATATATATATATATATATATATATTAATGTTCTATCCTCTACAGCATTCACTTATAGCTATGTCTTCATTGTTGAATCTTTTGAACTAAGTGAATGTGATTGGACCCTAACCTCTCTATGCTTTCTATCTCAAATTCTATCTCTCCAAATCATATGCATTCTATTGAAACTGTCGAATGTCTTCTCTGTGTCCTTGTCAGCAGAAGATACAGAGACAACCATTAAGTCCGTTTTCAATGCTCATTCCTGCACATGAAACCCGGAGAAGTAGGAACGACCACCCGACAATCAAGGCGTGCGTGGGATGTGGAACAAACCCCAAAATTCCGCATAATGGCCACGTGTTCCTCAGATGCGAATCGCCAGGGGCACCTGTGTAATAGCGCAGTGCCGCCCATGTACCTATAAATACACACTTCACAGCGGTCATTATCTCTTCTTCCACTCTCGCACGAACCCTAGCGCCACCGCTAGCCCTCGACGACGCCGACGACGAAGTGCTTCGCTGCCGCAACCTCTCCTACGCCGTCTTCACGCTGACCGCGGACATCGTCCTCTCCGCCGTCGCTGTAGGTGTCCTCCGTCGCCAAGTTAGGGCACGGAAGATCGAACTGCTCGGCCTCATCTTTCACTCCGTCTAGCAGTTCTTAGTGTGGTAAATAAAACTTCCTTTTTACAGCACCATTGATCCTATGGATATGTCACTTTCTACCACAAGCAGTTTCTATTCACACAAGTTAGATCTCTCTCATACTGCATCTCATAACATGCCTAGTATATTTACTTGTGCTTCACAAAGTAGTTAGATTCCTCACTTGTACTGATCTGCGGATTCGTACAAATCTGGAACCAACTCCTTATCTATGAGTGAATGTCTTCGCACGATGAGGTCAATGTCTTCTAAACTGATTTATCTTCAAAATCTTCTGAGAATGCATATGACCTCTTCCCCTTCCCTCGCACCTTAATGCTGTCACAGGTACATGTCCATGGGAGAATCCTTTGGTTCTCATAGTCTGCATTCATTTGCAGAATTCTTACAGCATCACATAAATTCTCCCGAAGCCAGTTCCTGTTGGTCCAACAAGAGAAAACCTTTGAAGCCTTTGAACGTGTTGAAGCCTTTCAAGTTAAAGTTTATGGCTTCAGAGAAAGCAGCAAGGAAGGGTGGCAAACAGCATCGTGGCGGAACATCTAGAGATCTGCCAGATGAACTCTCAGAAATGTACAAGACAGATCCTGAAGAGGATTACAATCAGCGCAAGACCCGAATCCAATGGATTCAAAGATATTGGGCAGAACAATGGTTCAAATACTGATTTGTAACCCAGGAATATGCTGAGAAAAACGCCATCAAGAGACCGTGGGGAGACATCCTATACAAGAATCTTCTGTCCAGGTCCAGAGATGAAGCCATTGAACAGGGCTTCTATCCCTGCATGGTCCGTGGGCCACAGCCTGCTGATGCACACCCATCGTCACTACTATGGTGTCGTGACGACAATCTGTTCAAGTGCAACTTTCAGTTTGCCCAGAACTCAGTGAAGCAGAACAAGAAGACTTTGGGGTTAGACTTCAACCCTGGTCCCTCAGCACCAAGGGCAGATGGCACACGTGATGCAGAACCCAATGTCATCGGTCCATTCTACAACCTTGAAGGCCTCATCACCCGCATATTAGTTCAAGGGACTGCAGTGAATGAGCCTGCAGCTGCAGCTGAATCAGATGAAGTGCCTGCAGCGCTGAAGACAAAGAAGCTGAAGAAGGCTAAAGCTTCAAAGCCTGCCCCTTCACCAAAAATAGCACGGGCGAAGCCACTGGCAACTGCACCTCCTGAAGACAGTGTGCAGTCCGAAGACTTATCTCGCATCTCCAAGCCCCAGAAGGCCAAGATGCCTCTGCCACACACCGGCCAAGAGCTAACTGCTGCTGCCATTCTGCGCAATGACGACATTGATCTATCAAGTGATGAAGATCTTGTAGATGACGCTCTTGAGCAACTCATCAAGAGCAAAGAAGAAGCAGAAATCTTCAGTGATCTGCCTCTCTTTGATGTAACCATCATACACAACTTCATTGACGAGTGGTTCGACACACCAAACATCAGCTTTGAAGATCTGCAGCTACCCATTGGCCTCAATGTCGCCTTCCAAGGCGCAATTGCTTTAGAGCTAGCTATTGCCCAGCGCATTGCTAAACTGAAGCAAAAGATTGACTATGAAAAGGCTCAGTTCAAGAAGCATATGGCCAAGCTTAGTGTGCAAGAAGTGAAGAACTTCAAGATCATGATGCACGAGCTTAAGGAAGCCTTTCTAAAGAAACATGCAAAAGCTCAGGGTTCGCGTGAGCGCATGAAGACTCTGGCTGACAGATGTGTGCAAGCTTATAATGAGGCTGAGAAGTGCAAGGCCCTTGGGCGTCCTAGCATTGACCCCAGGATGGCCGCAAAGAAGAAGAAAAAGCCTGCTACGGCTGAACCCGAAGCACCAAGGCAGGAAGCAGTTCCGATTGCCTTCCCAACTAGACTGACTGGCTCGAAGCCAAAAAGCTGGTCAACCGCTTCAGAGCTCAAGAAGACAAGGACTGCTGAGGCTGAAGCCAGGAAGAGGAAACATTCTGAAGCCTCTCCAACTGCCCCCTCCAAGAAGAAGAGGAAGACCAAGAAAGATCGGGCTGCTCCCACAGAGCCCTTGATAGTTCAACCCATTTCTATGGTCTATCCTAAAGCTGAACGCCAACTGACTATCCATGAGCCTGCTTCCACAGAGGCTCATGACAATGTAGAAGATGGTGCAGTCCTTCCTCAGAACAGCGAACTCATCAGCATTGGTCGTCCACTGACGCCAATTGCACAGGATGTTTCATGGGCAGATCGCCCACAAGAGGAAGAAGACTATGAGGCCCAGCCCACTCCAACCCCACAGGCATCGCCCGCGTTGCGCAGGCTTCGCAAAGGTCCAAGGCCTCAAGTCTCTGCTGAAGACAATCCGGCTGCATCAGCCGCGGAAGAAGAAGTCCCACGAGTTCCCACTCCCCTGTCCCACCAAGAAGCAATTCTCAAGGAGAACGTGCTTGTGACCGACCCTCCAGCTCGTCAAGTGGAGGATGAAAATCTTGCGGCTGCCACAACCACCAATGAAGCTAATGTGGAGCCCTCCCCAACGAAAGAAGAAGACAGCGAAGCCACTAATCCCGTCACTTCTGTTCCCGAGTCTGCTGCCGGTCCCCAGTTCGACTATCATGTTGAGCACAGGACTCAGGTACAGAAGCCAATCCCAAGATTGCCAAGGTTCCCAGGTCCTGCATCAGCACCTGGCTCCTTCAATATCAATGGCTTCAGGGCAGACAACACATTCTTCGATAGCTCCAGGAACCCCTACTCAAGGGAAAGGATATCATCTGATCGGTTCTGGAGCTATCCTCAGTGAAGCTATTACTCATGCATTCTTTACAACCAAGGTCGCATTTTCCCACACAAGTGCCTTGACATTGAAGCCATCGCTGGTCTGCCCTGTCTGGAAGAAGCTTTGGATTGCTTCAAGGAAGTTGGACTGCTGTCGTTCGTTACTGACCAAGAGCATTGGAATGAAGAGCTGCTGCTCCAATTCTATGCCACACTTCATATCCGCAGGTACAGCAGAGATCCGAAGACTTGGGTCCTGGAGTGGATGACCGGGAACTTTCATCACGAAGCCAATGCATTTGACATCATTGAGCTCACTAGTTTGCCCACTCCTGGCGATCTCTACGAGCATGGCTGTCAGCTGCATAGTGAAGCTATTGAGAGCATCTTTAAGAGGCTGGAACCTGATATGAGTCAGATGCTCAGCATGATGAAGCCATTGCCCTAAGATGCTGCTTATCCAACAGATTTCTTCGTTGAAGACCTTGAGTATCTGCCAAGAACCATCTATCACATCATCAGGCGAACTCTCTGGCCCATCAAAGGGCACTCTCCAAATGCCAAGCTTGAGGGTGCAATGAAGACTTTGGTCTTCTATATTCTTCATGGAAAATGCTTCAATGCACAGGACTTATTCATCCGCCAACTTGCTGCATCAGGCTCTGATCTGTTTGGCTTAAAGTTCTATGCCCCATGGGTAATGCGGCTAATTAAACTTCACTCCGATATCTCATATCAGCCATCTGCTTGCAATCATAGGATTTTTCTGCCTGATGTGGATATCTCCACTGAAGCCATCTATCCTGAGCCTGCAAAGGAACCTCTAAGTCTTCAGAATGCAGAGCATCAGAGTTTCTCACAGAACATTGAAGGAGTTGAAGCAGTCACTCGGGTGTATCCTTTGGCTGGCACTACACGTGCACCACACCCTGCGTCTACTGAAGCCACTGATAGTACAACTGCTCCAATACCCAAGAAGTGCACTCGTGTTCTCAACGACCGAGAGCTTCTTGTGGCTCTTCATCAGAAACAGGATAGGCATCATGACTGGCTGAAGCGTCAGATGAAAAGCCTCTTGGTGGAAGTTAATAGCATTCGCAATCTTGCCACCAAGAATGCTTTCGTTGCCCATGAAACCTGTCGCCGCACATGGAAAGGGCTAACGATGATGTGTTCTGAAGATGATCTCCAAGAGGATGGCTTCACTGAGCGATTCAAGTTTGACTCCACACCTCCTCGAAGAGTTGTGCTGCTAGGAACTCCATCCCTTGAAGACTCTGAGTTCTCTTCATCTGCTACAATAGTGACTGCCAGAGTTATCGAGGATGAAGATGATGCTACTTCACCACCACCTCCTTCAGCACGCGTCAACTCTGCTCCAAGCTCTTCAGCACTACCAAACACCACCAACGACCCTGCTACTTCACCTACTCGCATGGGAACGAGTAGATACTCTATGTCTTCAAACCTTTTTGGTCCTTACTGACAAAAGGGGGAGAAGCATATGAGGTTGATAGTCTTCAAGTGGGTCCATATGGGCGGGTGCTTTATATTTGGCTTCGTGCTTACAACTCTCGTTTTGCTACATTTGGTTCTTTGAGTTGTAACACTTATACTCGATGGTCGTCTGCTACTTATCTGCCACTTTGTTTTGCGATGATAAATTCCGCATGTGCGACGATAAATTCCGCACTTAGATCATTCTGCAGACGTCCATTTTCCATTATGCATTGTCATTATCTTCATATACTTTCACATGCATAGTGGATTGTCATCATAAATTGAAGTGGATCTCCACAAGTACAACCTGCCATGTGCATTTGCATTCCAAAAGCAAATTACTTATATGCACATCTTCAGGGGGAGCCCTTGCAACTTATGAAGACAATTCCTTATCCTTTACAATTTCACAAATTATATTCCCCGTTGAAAACTTCAACTAGTTTGTCATCAATCACCAAAAAGTGGGAGATTGTAAGTGCATCTAGTGCCACCCCTAGTTGGTTTTGGAGTATTGACGACAAACCTAGTTGAGGGACTAATGTGTTTACGAGAATTGCAGGATCACACAGGTAGAAGTCCCTCATTGATTCGGTTTTCCTACCAGAGATGACCCCTAAAAATGTATGAAGACATTGAAGTCAAAGGTGGTATATGAAGATATTCACATTGAAGACTATGACAAGAGAAGACACCACATGAAGCCTATGGAGCTCGAAGACTTAGATCTTTCGTAGTTCTTTTTATTTTGTGTTGAGTCATAGGAACCACCGTACTGTTAAGTGGGGTCCAAGAGAACCAGTCAGAATGACTGAAGTGATGCCTAACCAAAACCTATGTCTTCGAGTGAAGACTATGAGAGCGAATCTTGTCCAGAGTCGGACAAGTCAGCTTTGCTTGTAGCCCAAGTAAAGTTGCCATGTGAGTTTGAAATCTGACTGTTGGAACACGTGTCAGTTCCTTAGTGACCCAGGGTCATTTCAGACAAATCAGGTCGGGTTGCCAAGTGGCTATAAATAGCCCACCCCCCAAAACCATAAACGGTTGGCTGCTCAGATTGAGAGAACGGCTTTTGTCGTGTGAGAGCAACCCACCTCGAAGTCTTTGAGAGAGAATTCCTTGCGAGGATAAAGCCCTAACCACCCAGAGCCAAAGAGAATTGCGCATCACTTAAGTCTTCTTGTCTGTGTGATCTGAAGACTTATTACACTTGAGGACTGTGCATCCTCCAGCCGATTAGGCGTCGCGTTCTGAGCATCCAAGATACATTGTGGATTGCCGGTGAACGAAGTCTGTGAAGGTTTGGGAGTCTACCTTGAAGACTTACCAGAGTGATTGGGCGAGGTCTGTGTGACCTTAGCTCAAGGGGAATACGGTGAGGACTGGGTGTCCTGAGCTGCGTGTTCAGGACTGGGTGTCCGGGACTATGTGTCCTAAGGTTTAAATACCTAGCCGCCCCAACCAGACATACAGTTGTCACAGCAACTGGAACTGGTCCAACAAATCATTGTCTTCAACGAGTCACTGGTTTCATCTTCCCTTTCCTTAACTTACTGTTACTCCTTGTGAAGTCATTGTATGCCTGCACTATATTTTGTCTTCACTGAGTGACTGCGTGTTCTGTTAGGCTTCATAATATCTTCCTACCTGATCCTTACTACATTGCTGCTATTAGTCATTGTGCTTTCACTCTATTGAATACTTGACTATGGCTTGCCTAGTGTAGTCTACCTTCCGCTGCATGGTAATAGGTTTATTTCTACCGTTTGTCTTCATAACTTCCACGTTTTGAAGACTTTCATAAAAATCGCCTATTCACCCCCCTCTAGTCGATATAACGCACTTTCACTTCCCGTGGAGCGCCAGGAATAACTGCAGCACCTCGTCGCCGCCCAAGTACACCGGAGCTCCATCCCCGCGCCCAGATTCGCCGGATTCCGCCGCCCTCTGCTGCTGCTTTGCCGTCGTCCCCCTGCGTCCTCTGCTTCATGAACGAGCGAGGAGAACGCCTCCATTGACCGTGCTCGTCCCGGCCTCGATCCAGTGGGATCGGCAGGGGCATGACCGATCCAGTACCCGAGTGGGCCGGCCTGCCAGCGCCCTGCCGGCCTCCCCTCTCCACCAGCTGGGCCAAAGGCCCGATGTGAGAAGCCTCTCCAGATCCCCTCTTCCTGTTGGGCCAACAGGATTCGGCCCATGTAGTGTTTTTTTCCTCGGGTCGAATTTTTTATTTCTCCAGTGTTTGGCAGTTTTACAAAAAAAGTCCCTCTAGATCATGCATATAATAACTCATAAACCGTGCATTGGATTAAAATGATTTATATATGAAACTTGCTTAGAATTTTGTCTAGTTTAATAATCTGCAACTTTCATGCATGTTTAAAATGCTTAAAATGATGTTTGCTTTAATTTGCCTATTGCCATGCTAAAATGCTTTAATTCATAACTATTTAACCGTAACTCGGAATTTAATAAACTTTATATGTAAATGGGGTAGAAAACTGCCTAGTTTAACATGGTTGCCTCAATTTGCATGTTTAATAACTCTAAAATATGTTTTAGGGTAGAAAAGTACCCAAACCTAATATATGCATATGAGGATTTTCCGGAATTATTATTCGTTGTTTCCAGCCTCATTTAAACTTGACTAGATAGGTAGTTTTACTTTGCTTCACCTCTTGCCATGTTAATCAACATTTAATATTGTTGGGTACATAAACGAGATCGAACTAAATAACTTGAATGTGGTGTTCTGTCAATATGCAACTCATTGCATATTGAGCTCCACTTAACTTGTAGTTTTGCTTGTGCACTTTGCCATGCCATGCTTCATTAAAACTGGACATGCATCATACTTGGTTGTGCATCATGCCATGTTGATGTGTTGTTTGTTTACTATGTGTTTTTCTTCTTTCCGGTGTTGCTTCTCCGGTTTAGTTCTGATAACGTCGTGTTTGTGAGGATCCGTTCGACTATGTCCATTGGTCTTCTTCATGGACTCGTTCTTCTTCCTTGCGGGATTTCAGGCAAGATGACCATACCCTCGAAATCACTTCTATCTATGCTTGCTAGTTGCTCGCTCTTTTGCTATGCTTATGCTGTGATACCTACCACTTGCTTATCATGCCTCCCATATTGTTAAGCCAAGCCTCTAACCCACCTTTTCCTAGCAAACCGTTGTTTGGCTATGTTACTGCTTTGCTCAGCCCCTCTTGTAGCGTTGCTAGCTGCAGGTGAAGATTGGAGCTTGTTCCATGTTTCGAACATGGTTATTTTGTTGGGATATCACAATATCTCTTATTTATCTTAATGCATATGTATACTTGGTAAAGGGTGGAAGCCTTGGCCTTATGCCTGGTGTTTTGTTCCACTCTTGCCGCCCTAGTTTCCGTCATATCGGTGTTATGTTCCTAGATTTTGCGTTCCTTACACGGTTGGGTTATAAAGGGAACCCCTTGACAGTTTGCCTTGAATAAAACTCCTCCAGCAAGGCCCAACATTGGTTTTACCATTTGCCACCTAGCCTTTTCTTTCCCTTGGGTAGGCCTGCCCAAGGGTCATCTTTATTTAAACCCCCCGGGCCAGTGCTCCTCTGAGTGTTGGTCCAAACTGAGCGATGTCCGGAGCTACTAGGGGCAACTCTGGGCTGGCCTACCCGACGTCTGGCTCATCCGGTGTGCCCTGATAACGAGATATGTGCAGCTCGTATCGGGATTTGTCGGCACATCTGGGTGGCTTTGCTGGTCTTGTTTTACCATTGTCGAAATGTCTGGTAACCGGGATGCCGAGTCTGATTGGATTGTCTTGGGAGAAGGAATATCCTTCGTTGACCGTGAGAGTTTGTGATGGGCTAAGTTGGGACACCCCTGTAGGGATTTGAACTTTCGAAAGACGTGCCCGTAGTTATGGGCAGATGGGAATTTGTTAATGTTCGGTTGTAGAGAACCTGAAACCTTAACGTAATTAAAATGCATCAACCATGTGTGTAGCCGTGATGGTCTCTTTCTGGCGGAGTCCGGGAAGTGAACACGGTGTTGGAGTTATGCTTGAACGTAGGTTGTTCTAGGATCACTTCTTGATCATAGTTTCTCGACCGTGCTTTGCCTTCTCTTCTCGCTCTCATTTTCGTAAGTTAGCCACCATATATGCTAGTGCTTGCTGCATCTCCACCTCATACCTTTTTCCCTACCTATAAGCTTAAATAGTCTTGATCGTGAGGGTGTGAGATTGCTGAGTCCTCGTGACTCACAGATACTTCCAAAACCAGTTTGCAGGTGCCGATGTTACCGTGCAGGTGACGCAACCGAGCTCAAGGAGGAGCTCGCTGAAGATTGTGTACATTATGTTGTTCCATTTTTCAGTTGATCAGTAGTGGAGCCCAGTTGGGACGATCGGGGGTCTGTAGCATCTGGATAGTCTTCTTTCATTTTGGTTCCGTAGTCGGACCTTGATTGTATTCTGATTGATGTAATGCTTTATTCATGTATTGTGTGAAGTGGCGATTGTAAGCCAACTATGTATCTCTTTCCCTTATTTATTACATGGGTTGTTGTGAAGATTACCTCACTTGCGATATTGCTTTCAATGCGGTTATGCCTCTAAGTCGTGCTTCGACACGTGGGAGATATAGCCGCATCGAGGGCGTTACAAGTTGGTAATCAGAGCCTTCCCCAACTTAGGAGCCCCCTGCTTGATTGAATCATTGGCGTTGTTGAGTCTAGAAAAATGTTTTGAGTCATTTAGGATTATATATATCGGAGAGTAGTATTCTTTTTACTCCTTAGTCCCTTCGTCGCTCTGGTGAGGCATCCTGACGTAGAGTTTTGACTCTTCTCTTCTCAAATTTCACTAATTTTTTTTAGGATCACGCGGGTATCTTGGAATCGTTCCGATGGTTTTGTGACGAGAACATTGTTCTTGGTGCCTCCTGACATTTAGGGGTTGTGGCAGTGTCCCGGGGAGTTGAGCTCCGAGGTGTTGTCGTCACAATTTTATCGTTGTAATTCTGGAATACCTGAGTTTCGCCGACATCGAAGATCTCTTTTATGCAATTGTTTGTGAGATAACCTCGACGCCACCCAGTACTGGGGCGGGAGTTCGGGAGTATTGCCATAACTCATATAACGGATGCTTTTCGAAGGTTGAGGTAAATGATTTCCGAAGGTTTCTTGGTTATGTGTTGAAGGATGGATACAGCTGGATGTAGGATTTGCTAGTTTTGGTTGAGATATTGTGCTTCCCCTGTATCCCCAACACCTGATTGCATAACCGGAAAGTTTCAGGAGTTTATAAGTGGGAATTCAAGTAGCTCTTAGGATATCTTTCCGATAGATGTATGATATGAAATTGGGGTTCGACGTCTAGTGGTCCGCCTATCCACGGTTGGTTTTACAGTGGTCTCGTTGTGTCTTAAAGAGTCCTTGGCTATGCTGACTCGGGGACGCTTCGTATGTCATGTGCACTGCCTTGTACATGATGGTGATGTACGATCGAGCCCGTGTGGGCCCCATCACGAAAACTTCAGACGAAATCTCTATCATATGTTTGCTCTGGCTTATTTTGCAAGCCAATCCTTCGTTTTGCTTTTGAGTTGTGGTATTCGAGTTGCTTCGAAGTCAAATGTTGATTCCATACCTTTCCTAAGCGGTGTTCTCATGTTCCTATGTGAATACCAATCCTTCACGATAATCGAGATTGTCATGTCAATCCTTTTCAACCGGTGTGTCTCTCGTCAAGCGGATCCGTTCATTTTCAACATCCGCAAGATTCAATCTCAGCTTTCTCAACGGTGTTCGTTTCATCCATCCCAAGTTGTCTTTCTTGTCCCTCCCTCCCTCCCTTGTTTCTTCAAGGATTCAGATTTCTTAATCAAGTATACTTTTATTCATGTGAAGTTTCTTCGTTCTCTCCATCAATATTCTTATTCGGTGATTCTCAAGAAGATTCTAACGGAGCTTCAAGTTCGTCACTCTTCACACATTTTCTTCTCCGGTGGATCCAAGTCAAGCTTTGTTGATCATATCCTTTCCTCATTTCTATGCCTTTTCATGCCGGTGCACCTCTTAATCATCCATTTCTCGCTATTCAATTATTCCAGAGTGCTAAAGATATCTCAGAAGGATCGTCTTGTCATTCAAGATCCGTTCAACCTATTTCGAGGTTGTTATCTCATTCAAGCCATTTAAATCTACCGGTGCAATCTATCTTAAGAATCATTCAACGGTGTATCTTTTAGTGGGCCCTAACCCACAGGTCTTTTTCCAGGATCTTACCTGACTCTTCTATTTTCCTGGAGTTACTCTCAAATTCTTCTTCTCCAAGATCTGTCAAATTCTTTTCATCGTTGGTTCAACTTTTCCAATTTTTATTTCGGAGTGCTTCAACAATTCTTGGTGGTGTTTCTCATTGTCATTCTTAACATTTGAAGACCGAAGAAGAGTTTTTCCTCCAAATCTTATCCGTTCTCTTGAAGATTCGTGATTCTAGCTTGTTGCCATCATATCATAATTGTTTTTGATTGTGAGAATTATTTGCTCCCATCCAGAGCAATTCAAGAGTCTTCTCAGTTTGATTATTCGGGGTCCATCATTTCAGGTTTATTCATTCTCAGCTTTCAGTTATCATTCTCCAATCTTACAGGTGCATCCTTCAAGTGATCTCTAATCAGTCGTGATCCCTTCGTTCTCATGTATCTAGATTGTCTCAAGTATCTTCGTTCATTTCACAATTCTTACCCGGTGATTCATCCCTTTACTTCGTTCTTTTTTCAATTCTTACGGTGGTTCGTTCAAGAGTTCTCTTCCTTGGTTATCATATCAATTTATTCGTTCTTCCAAATCCTAACGGTGGTTCGTGGAAGACATTCTCAAGTTTATGTTATATCTCTCTTAATCTTTTCTACGAGAATAAGTAATATGTCAAATCCGTTGATTGTCATCAATTTAATTGGTGAAGGATAAGCATAATGTAATTCTTATTCTTGTTTCATCGAGTGAACTCAATTCCCTATCCGGAGGCTCATCAAATTCCTGATTTCAATTGTTTCATCTTCTCTTTTTCCCGGAGTTCCAACCTTTTTCAATTATTTCACCACGGAGATCCATCTAATCACTGCAAGGATTCACCTTGTGTTTTCAACTTCTCTTTCCTTTCGTTTGATCATTCTTTTGGTTACCGAAGTTCTTCATGGAGGCTCTATATGATGGTTCATAAAGGATTTAATTCTTTCTCGAAGTCTTCGTTGAGATTATTTTCAGAGGAGCTCAAGTATTCTTCATCTTGATTCCGAAGTGCAATTCTTTTTAACTTTTCTTTTGAGATGGTGTTATGTCTTTCTTGACAATTTCCCTTCATGTTTCATGATTCAAAAGTTGTCAGGAATGAGATATTTAAACCCATCAATCTCTTCATTGGAGTTATCATGGGTTATGTTTCACCTAAAGCCTGCCGTAAGGATTGTTGCTATTTATGGTGCTCATAAATGACCCAAGCTCTTCTTTTATCCTCCCGGTGAAATAAGTTTCTCGTCTCCTTGTTCTTACCAATCAAATATTTTCCGTGTATGGCAAGTTGTCACCTCATAATTTTAGAGGTCTTCTATAAGTCCATATCAAGCTTATCCTTTTCGTTGGTGGTTTTTTCCAACAACTCCGTGCGACCCTTCTCTTTAAGATGCTTTTCAAGCTCATCGGAGGTAGAAGATGTTGTTTTCTTCTCCGTTCTTTTGTTTCGATGATCCAACTTCTATTCTTTCATTCCAGAGGCATTATGATATTGCTTTCTTCAACCATCATCTCGTTTCATCAAAGATCGCGTTATTTTCCTGCTTATCCATTTAACCAGAGTGTTGTGTCCTCTGCTCAAGTTCTTTTCGCCTTATCAAGTCTTGCATCTCTTTTCAACCGGAGTGCTGTCCGAATTTGTTCTTCCTTGTTCCTCTTTCCTAACGGAGTGCTTTCAACTTCGTTCATCTCCGTTGTATTCTTTTCTCGAAATGGCTTAACCTTTTCAAGGTTCTTTGGTTTCACTCATTGGTCAAAGAAGCAACTTAGTTTTACCTCTTCTCTTTCTCTTCTGTTTTCCCTCCGGTGCCATTCTAGATCTCGGGACGAGATCCTCTCATAGTGGTGGAGTGTTGTAATGCCCCGAGCCCGATGTGCCAGGTGTCCTCTAGTTATTCGCTATCGTTGCCATGTCATTCGCTTGCGTGTTGCATCTTTTCATGTCATCATGTGCATTGCATCATCATGTTTTCAAAACTTGCATCCGTCCTGGTCTCCTCGTTCCTTCCGTTGTCCGTTCTGAGCCCAGACACACTTCCACGCGCCCGCGGCACCTCTGAAATATTATTTTTATAAGTGGCCGGATAAGGTTCTCGGAATGGGATGAAAGTTGGTGTGTGGTCTTGTTATAGTGTAGGTAGACCTCCTGCCAAGCTTCATCGCATTCGGAGTTCGTTCGATAGCCCAACCGTTAAACTATAGCGGCATTATAGCCAGTCTAACATCGGACGTTTTCGGTCTCCGGAAATTGTGTCGGGCTGCATCTCTCCCCTCTTCTCTCAGACCAACCCGCTCTCCACAGTCCACCTAGGCCCAGCCTACCCCTCTTTGCGCCGTGCATAGATCTCTCGTGCGCGTCCGAAACTTTCCCGGACCCGACACGGGCAATCGTCACCGTTGGATCCGGATCATCCCTGAACATCTACAAAACGTCTCCGTTTTCTCATTTGGACTTCCTAACATATTTTTCTCGACCGCCCGATTATGATCGGAGGGACGAGGTACCCCTACCCAAATATCCACATGCTTTATATGTACTAGTATAACCCTAAAATCAAGGAGGGTTGTCCCATCCTTCCCCCTCGCGCCGCCACTTTCCAAATCCCACATCAAGATCCTCCCAGATCCCCTCGTCCACCTTGTTTTCCCCGTCGCTCGAATCAGGGCCTCCCCTGCCTTCCCGATCCATCGATCCATCCAACAATCAGCCAGCCGCAGCGCCTCCCTGCTCGATCGTGTGCTCGAGGCGCCCGAGCACCTTGTGCTTCTCCTCGTCGCCGGAGACGAGCACCAGGACCAGGCCGTCCCCGCATCGCACCCTGCCTCTCCTTCTCTTTTCCTTCTTCCCCTGCTTCTTCTCTCTTCCTCACCCCGTGGTCGTTCTCTCTTTCTTCAGGGAGAACAGGAGCTTGCCCGCCATGGCTGTCTCATCCCGGAGCAAGCTCGTCAGCCTCCTCAACTACCCCGCGCCACCACCGGCAGCTCGTCCTCGGAGACCCATCAGCAGACCTCCAGGAGCCTGCGGCCTCCTCTGCTTCTCCTCCTTGTGCCTCGCGGGAGCAGCTCCACCCTCGGCTGAAGCCCCACACCGGCGTGCTGCTCCGCCAAGTTCCTCGCTGCGTCTTCCCGTGGAGCACTAGGAATAACTACAGCACCTTGTCGCCGCCCAAGTACACCGGAGCTCCATCCCCGCGCCCAGATCCGCTGGATTCCGCCGCCCTCTGCTGCTTTGCCGCCGTCCCCCTGCGTCCTCTGCTTCATGAACGAGCGAGGAGAACGCCTCCGTTGACCGTGCTCGTCCCTGCCTCGATCCAGTAGGATCGGCAGGGGCATGACCGATCCAGTACCCGAGTGGGGCGGCCTGCCAGCGCCTTGCCGGCCTCCCCTCTCCACCAGCTGGGTCAAGGCCCGATGTGAGCAGCCTCTCCAGATCCCCTCTTCCTGTTGGGCCAACAGGATTCAGCCCATGTAGTGTTTTTTTTCTTGGGTCGAATTTTTCATTTATCCAGTGTTTGGCAGTTTTACAGAAAAGTCCCTCTAGATCATGCATATAATAACTCATAAACCGTGCATTAGATTAAAATGATTTATATATGAAACTTGCTTAGAATTTTGTCTAGTTTAATAATTTGCAACTTTCATGCATGTTTAAAATGCTTAAAATGATGTTTGCTTTAATTTGCCTATTGCCATGCTAAAATGCTTTAATTCATAACTATTTAACCGTAACTCGGAATTTAATAAACTTTATATGTAAATGGGGGTAGTAAAATGCCTAGTTTAACATGGTTGCCTCACTTTGCATGTTTAATAACTCTAAAATATGTTTTAGGGCAGAACAGTACCCAAACCTAATATATGCATATGAGGATTTTATGGAATTGTTGTTCGTTGTTTCCGGCCTCATTTAAACTTGACTAGATAGGTAGTTTTACTTTGCTTCACCTCTTGCCATGTTAATCAACATTTAATATTGTTGGGTACATAAACGAGATCGAACTAAATAACTTGAATGTGGTGTTTCGTCAATATGCAACTCGTTGCATATTGAGCTCCACTTAACTTGTAGTTTTGCTTGTGCACTTTGCCATGCCATGCTTCATTAAAACCAGACATACATCATACTTGGTTGTGCATCATGCCATGTTGATGTGTTGTTTGTTTACTATGTGTTTTGCTTATTTCCGGTGTTGCTTCTTCGGGTTAGTTCCGATAACGTCATGTTTGTGAGGATCCATTCGACTACGTCCGTTTGTCTTCTTCATGGACTCGTTCTTCTTCCTTGCGGGATTTCAGGAAAGATGACCATACCCTCGAAATCAATTCTATCTTTGCTTGCTAGTTGCTCGCTCTTTTGCTATACCTATGCTGCGATACCTACCACTTTCTTATCATGCCTCCCATATTGTTAAGCCAAGCCTCTAACCCACCTTTTCCTAGCAAACCGTTGTTTGGCTATGTTACGGCTTTGCTCAGCCCCTCTTATAGCGTTGCTAGCTGCAGGTGAAGATTGGAGCTTGTTCCATGTTTGGAACATGGTTATTTTGTTGGGATATCACAATATCTCTTATTTATCTTAATGCATCTATATACTTGGTAAAGGGTGGAAGGCTCGGCCTTATGCCTGGTGTTTTGTTCCACTCTTGCCGCCCTAGTTTCCGTCATATCGGTGTTATGTTCCCGGATTTTGCGTTCCTTACACGGTTGGATTATAATGGGAACCCCTTGACAAATCGCCTTGAATAAAACTCCTCCAGCAAGGCCCAACATTGGTTTTACCACTTGCCACCTAGCCATTTCTTTCCCTTGGGTAGGCCTGCCCAAGGGTCATCTTTATTTAACCCCCCCCAGGCCAGTGCTCCTCTGAGTGTTGGTCCAAATTGAGCGATGTCCGGAGCTAGCAGGGGCAACTCTAGGCTGGCCTACCCGATGTTTGGCTCATCCGGTGTGCCCTGAGAACGAGATATGTGCAGCTCCTATCGGGATTGGTCGGCACATCTGGGTGGCTTTGCTGGTCTTGTTTTACCATTGTAGAAATGTCTGGTAACCGGGATGCCGAGTCTGATCGGATTGTCTTGGGAGAAGGAATATCCTTCATTGACCGTGAGAGCTTGTGATGTGCTAAGTTGGGACACCCCTGCAGGGATTTGAACTTTTGAAAGCCATGCCCGCGGTTATGGGAAGATGTGAATTTCCTAATGTCCGGTTGTAGAGAACCTGAAACCTTAACGTAATTAAAATGCATCAACCACGTGTGTAGCCATGATGGTCTCTTTCCGGCGGAGTCCGGGAAGTGAACACGGTATTGGAGTTATGCTTGAACGTAGGTTGTTCTAGGATCACTTCTTGATCATAGTTTCTCGACCGTGCTTTGCTTTCTCTTCTCGCTCTCATTTGCGTAAGTTAGCCACCATATATGCTAGTGCTTGCAGCAGCTCCACCTCATACCTTTTACCCTACCTATAAGCTTAAATAGTCTTGATCGCGAGGGTGTGAGATTGCTGAGTCCCCGTGACTCACAGATACTTCCAAAACCAGTTTGCAGGTGCCGATGTTACCGTGCAGGTGATGCAACCAAGCTCAAGGAGGAGCTCGCTGAAGATCGTGTTCGTTATGTTGTTCCATTTTTCAGTTGATCAGTAGTGGAGCCCAGTTGGGACGATCGGGGGTCTGTAGCATCTGGGGTAGTCTTCTTTCATTTTGGTTCCGTAGTCAGACCTTGATTGTATTCTGATTGATGTAATGCTTTATTCATGTATTGTGTGAAGTGGCGATTGTAAGCCAACTATGTATATCTTTCCCTTATTTATTACATGGGTTGTTGTGAAGATTACCTCACTTGCGACATTGCTTTCAATGCGGTTATGCCTCTAAGTCGTGCTTCGACAAGTGGGAGATATAGCCGCATCGAGGGCGTTACAAGTAGCTTCACATTCTTTGGCCGATGGCCGTCCAGCATCTCCATAAAAGTGTCAGGCAACCTTTACAACGTGGGTCAAGGAGTGATGTAGCAAACAACAGAGTTATGATAAAGAGATGGGTGAAGGAGAGATCTCTCCTTTTATATACCTGCCTCTTGGAGGAATTCTCAAGTATGATCATGAAGAACTCAAAACCTTCCAAGTCGTACTCTAGTGTGGCAGAGCGTAGCCTGTGGTGGCGGCCTCCCCCCATCTCTGATAAGCAGCAGAAGAGACCAATTACTACCCTTACAACATTATCATATAACATTACAACATCAGAAGTGATGGCTTTGAATCTAGAAGTTAGATATTTCCTGTGGAAACTGAAACGGTTATTAATAAGTAATAAAAATAACTCTGAGGTACATGTAAAAAGAAAGGTTTCATTAAAGCGTGTGGCTACCAGGAATAAAACAACACCGAACCTTGGGGAAGATTGATGCAGAAATTTGCACTGACATTCATCCCACAGACAAACAAAAAAGGGAAATCTAGCCCTTTTGGCTTATCAAAGTTTTCATAATTGATATTTTTTCATGATAGAACTTGGGATGTTTGAAGCATTATGCCTCATACAGGGACAAGGTTGCTTTATTTTTGGAGCAAACAACTAACAGAACCAGTTATTCCTACTTACAAACAACCATATTTACATGGTTCAGGGAACATGATTTGAGGCTTCAGAATTGCACCAACACATGAAGGACAAGAAAACAACCTCTTGAACACAGGCTGCCTTGTCCCACCAAGAGGTCGACGCCTGGCTCCAAGACATGCCCAAACCACATTTGGCTCTCCCTGGCTCCTAACCCAGACACTCGTGGCATCATCGTCCATACATAATCCACCGCATCAAACATCACCAGCCTCCCATCTAAAGCATTGTACAAACAAAGAGTCCCCATTCTGTCTGCAGCCTAAAAGTGCCAGAAACTGCCATGCCTAAACTATCACTTGTGCTACTAATAGGCTACAGGAAAAAGAAAGTAAACCTAAACTAAATGTCAATTTTTCATCATCTTCTTCTTCATCCTGTCGGCTAAACCTAAACAAACAGAAAGTAAACCTAAACCTAAACCTAAACCTAAACAAAGAGAGAGAAGAGGGAGGGCAGAGGGAGGGGTGGCGCACCTCGGTGTTGGGACGGCCCGGGTCAGGGTCGAAGTCGGAGGGGGTTGGGTGTCCTTCTCGGGGGAGGGGCCAGGCTGGGGGTTGACCGTGATGGCGCCGGGGTCTGGTGCGGTGTCAAAGGGGCCGGAGCTCGGGGCGGCGGTGGTCAATGACGGGACGGCGACTGCGCGATGAGGTGGCCGCGTTCGGTGACGGCGTTGGCGAGGCGAGGCAGAGGCCTCGGGCACCAACGCGCGGGGGCGAAGGAGGGGCGAGGAGGCGACGGCGGGGGCGGGGGGTCGGGGTGGGGGCGACGGTGGGGGCAGGGGTTCAGGGCGGCGGCAGCGCGGGTGAGGTGAGGGCTGGGAGAGAGAGAGAGGGGAGGGACAGAGGGGTGGGTGCCGACACTTAGTGGGGTGGGGCCAGGGGAAACGGCCAGTTTCTTTGTCGTCCGCTAGCAGACGACAAAGAAAGTGGTCGTTGGGTCATCCTTACAGTCCGCCACCCACCATCTTTGCCGCCCGCTAGCAGACGACAAAGATTCTATGCCGTCAGCGAGCAGATGGCAAAGAGCTGGCTGACGACAAACACCTTCTTTTACGTCCGCTCTTTCTTTGCTGTCAGCTTTATTTAAGCTTATGGCAAAGAACTTCTTTCTCGTCAGCTAGCAGACGGCAAAGAGATGGCTGACGGCAAAGGTCCTGATTCCAATAGTGAGGGGTGTGGCGTACCGCAAAACGAGAGTCCATGGGCTACTGTTCATCCACCATCTACTGCCTCGCTCCATCCTCCACGGGCTACTGTTCATCCACCGTTGACCTCCTCCAACGTCCACCTGCAACTATTCATCCACAGTGTCTCCCTCTTGCCTCCACCAGCTATTGTTCATCCACACGCTCCTGTTCATCCAGCCTCCACCGCCTACAGTTCAACCATCCCTCCACGGTCTACTGTTCATCCAGTCCTCCATGGGCTACTATTCAACCAGCCATCCACGGTGTCCTGTACATCCACCCCCAACCAGCTCGATCGGGGTCTTGTTCATCCAGCAGCAACGACCTCTACTACCATGGGGTCCTGTTCATCCAACCCCCACCGGGAACTGTTCATCCAACCCCTAACAATGCTCACTGTTCATCAAGAGGCAGCAGGTTCGATCGGCTTTAGTTAGAAACAGTAGCGAAGGAATCGCTTGATCGGGTTCAGTTAACAGCCAAGGATCGATCGATCGCTCGGGTTCAGTAATGTGTAGCCAGTGCAATCGCTCGGGTTTAGTAGGCGTACGTGTAACACCCCATATGTAAAACTTCCATATTTCGCAATGTATCCAACCTTGTCATGATCAATCCCAAGTGTCCTCCTCCTTGTTGGTTTCATTTGGGGTTTTGCTTTGTTTCATATTGCTTTGTCTTGTTATCTCTTTGTTTTATTTCTATTGCCATCCATGTGTGCATCATGATCTTGCTAAGTTGTTGTGTGTGCTTGGGTCATTTTGCATCTCCATCATCATGTGCATCATGGTCATTTTAGTGTGGAGCATAAACAAGTCATGTCATTATCATTATTCCCCTCTTCTCTCCACCTATTTATTTTCCCTAACAACATTATTTGGCCTTAATTAATGTTCAACTTTTCCCAAATAATCTAGCACCATGCCCTAGACCTCTCTGTAAAATTTCATCGCTTTTGAAGTTGTTTTGGTTAGGGTTTAAAATGGCTCAAGTTTGAATTTAATTCAAACTTGAATTATTTTTCTTCCTCTAAAAATGTCCAAATCAATTTTCTTTAATAGGCATAATTCCAGGAGCTTGGGGATGTTTTTACTATTCTCAAATTCTTCTTCTAGCCCTGTCAGGGATATACCCCGTGGCGTAAACCGGTCGGGAGAATCCAAATTAAACTGGGCGCTAATGTCGGGGATATACCCCATGGTGTAAACCGGCCGGACTGGATGACTCACTGGTAACCCGCCCGGAGCTTGGCGGTTCACCGGCTACCCGCCCGGTCTTGGCGGTTCATTAGTAACCCGGCGGGCGGGTCAGATGGATGACGAGGCCCATGGCCCAGAAGGCCGGTTCATACTATGGTGGGCCAGTTTAAGAGGAAAGGCATGAGGAATATTTACCTTACAAGGAGTTAAGACCATGACTTGTATCCGATTTGTATTAGAGATAGACTAGTCCTAATCCTAATAGGACTCCACATGTAAACCGCCCCTTCAACATATATAAGGAGGGGCAGGGCTCCCCAAAGAGGGAGGAGCAAGAAGAAACAATCTTAGGGCTAGACACAAAGAGGAGAGCCGGTTTACGGCGACTCCCTCGTGATGATAATGAGACCTAGCCTCAAACAACATGTAGGGCTATTACCGGATGATGTTTCCCGAGGCCCAAAGCTGTCTAAATCCTTGTCTTGCGTGTTGATCCGCCCTGCGTCTCTCGTCCCACTCAACCCCTCTCAAGCTACCACATAGATGCGTTGGCCTCGCGACTAAGTCCTGACACTATGGACATCTGCCGTGACAATTCCACGACAAGCCCCCTGCACTTTTTCCTTTAGTTTTCTGTTTGAGGAAAATTATTAAGGGAAAAGAGAGAGGAGCAGCGCAGCAGCCACCTGGGCGTCGGCCTCCAGGCCGGCCCAACAGCGCCCGGTGCCCCGCAACCCATCAACGCGCGCTAGCCCGCCTGTGCGACGCTTCCCCCTTTCTCACCCACGCACCCGCCCACCCCCTCTGCTTCGCACCCACGTGGGCAAGCTGGCCGCATCCGCCAGCGACCCTGGCTACACCCCTCACCCACCTTCTTCCTCCTCGCCCCCCTCACAAGCATGCACATTCCATGGCCGAGCGCGTCGCATGCTCCACCTGATCGCCATACCCCTTTAAACCCCGCTCTCCGTGTATACCGAGCCGCTAGGGTTTCCCTCTTCCCTTTGCTGCCGCCGCCAGGAGCATAGAGCCACCAGATCCATCGCGCCACCGCCGTCCCGAGCGCTTCGGCGTGCATGAGCTCATCGCCGGCGTGATCACCGACGCCCTCCGCCTCACCGACCGTGTCCCTCTTGTTCCTCCATGTCGACTCCGTCCCCGACGTCGACTACGGAGGCCTAGGACGTCCAGTTGCAGCGATGTCGTCCTCGTCTTCAACTCCCGTGGCCGTAGCCGTTCGTCCGTCGTCGTCGCCGACTCCGTCTACCTCTCCACAAACCGAGCCCACCACTGAGCTCGTGGTGAGCTCCCGATCCTTCTGATCTCTCTTTCCCCCTCGTTTGCATGCTCTATGCGAGGCCATCATGTCCTCCCGAACACGCCATCATCGTTCCTCGTCTCCGGCGAGGACCCCGATCTCGCTCACCATAGTTAGCATGTCCGGCGTGTCCCCCGCGTCGCAGTCGCCGATCCATGCTCGCTGCCGCCCGTCTAGCTCCCCCGCGTCGTCGCGTCCATCGTCGCCTCGCCGCCTTTGTAGCACGTCGCCGCCAACGCCTCCGTCCTCGCCCGGTGCTTTTTGCAACATGCGCGGGTGCGGGATCCTATGGTGAACCCGTAGCACCCCTTCGCCACTCCTCTAGGTCACCGGAGCTGCTCCGGCGAGGCCTCCACCGTGCCCGTCGGCCGGCCGGCAGCTCCCCTGCTTCTCCTGTGTTTTGCCTAGCCCAGCCACTGCCTGTGGGGCCAGCTGCTCAGCCTCTCAAGGGACCATGTCCCGCCTGTCACCCCCTCTCCCTTTCTTCTTCTTCTTCTTCTTCTTCTTTTTTTCATTCCAGGGATATTCCATTTCTGGATATGGAATCTTTCCATTTCGGGCTAGTCCATTTCTAGACATTTCCTATTTTGGAAATTACCTTTTCTGTCAATTTCCATTTATGGTAGTATTTCTCTTATAGCATTTGTGAGCATTTTTCTATAGTAGCATATGCATATTATATATGTTTTTGGGGTAGAAAATTCCACCAATCAAGTGGTGGCATTAGCTTTTGCATTTGAGCAAGTTCATGACCATGTCATTTTACATCATGTTACTGTTGTCATTTTTTGTGATTAAATTCAAACATGCTATGTGGTATTTTGGCACATGTGTAGATTGCTTTTCATGTCTACTCCATGCTAGATTTTATTCCATGCCATAAAGTGCACTGTGATGAGTGCCACAAGCTTGCAAAGTTGCTATCATGAATCTGTTTCTGCCATGCCATGTAATTCTACTGTCTGAAATCTGTTCATATCATTTGCCATGTTTGCATTGATGCTATCATCTTTTCTGTGGATCTTTGGAACAAGTTCAGTAAGGGAGTCTTATTGCTTGCATTTAGTACTAGCATGCCATGCTCAAGTTTGCCATGATATGTTCCTGAAGCATATAGTTTACTATGCATAAACTTTGCCACCTGATGTTGTTTCTGTCATGCTCAGTGAATTTCTACTAAGTCTGTCAAACTGTTGTCATTTGTATTTTTGCCATGCTATTTTAGACCTGTTCTAGTGAGTTCTAGCAGTATCTCGGTGTTCATGATTTGTAGAGCTTCACCTGTACTTCACTGCCATGTATTGTGTTTTCATGTTTGGGTGTTGTAGAATATTTAAACCTTACATCTAAGTGGCCATGTTGTTGTATTAAGCAGATTGCAACATATCTTGTTTTGCTTGTCATTTGCAAACCGTGCATCCGTTTCCAGTGATCTTCATAACGATTCCAACCAAAATCTCTCAACCTATCCAGTGGCATGCTTAGTTTGCCAAGTTAATTCCATGATCATCTTTCCCCTTCCAGAGTACCCATATGCATTGCACATCATATATTGTATCCCATGCTAGGTCTTGCATCATGTTGCTTGCGCATTGCACCATGATTGATTGTTGTTCCCTTGCTTGTGTTCTTGCTTTGGGTAGAGCCGAGAGATGAGTTTGTGAATGAGGATCCTATCGAGTATGTTTACGAGGAGCAAGCTTTCGACACCCCTGAAAACATTGCAGGAAAGATGATCATTACCCCCGATATCACTTCTATATTTGCTTTCTAGTTGTTCGTTCTATCGCTATGTCGCGCTACCTACCACTTGATTATCAAGCCTCCCATATTGCCATGTCAAGCCTCTAACCCACCTTCCTAGCAAACCGTTGTTTGGCTATGTTACCGCTTTCGCTCAGCCCCTCTTATAGTGTTGCTAGTTGCAGGTGCAATGCAGGTTGTTCCATGTTGGAACATGGATATGTTGGGATATCACAATATCTCTTATTTAATTAATGCATCTATATACTTGGTAAAGGGTGGAAGGCTTGGCCTTTTGCTCAGTGTTTTGTTCCCCTCTTGCCGCCTTAGTTTCCGTCATACTGGTGTTATGTTCCTTGAATTTTGCGTTCCTAACACGGTCGGGGTGTTATGAGCCCCCCTTGTCTCTTCGCCTAAAGTAAAGCTTTCACGAGGAGATCCAACATTGGTTTTACCATTTGCCTAATAACAATTAAATTTTTGCATTGGGAGTAGTTAACCTGAGGACTCTTAATCAACCCCCGGGCCAGTGCTTGACATGAGTGTTGGACCACCTACCTAGCAGTCGGCAGTGCCGCTCTTTGTCTATCGTCCACTTCGCATAGACGGATGTGTCCGTATATAGAGAGTGCGCGGCTCTGGACATGGATCTGACTCACCGGGAGATATCCTTGGGGCAGTTTTTGTTCTTCAAAGAGCTTGTGCACCAGGATTCCGAGAATACTCGGGGTGTCCCGTGATGGAGGATTGTCTCCGCGGATTGTGAGCTTGTCATGGGCTAATTTGGGACACCCCTATAGGGTTTTATCTTTCGAAAGTCGTGCTCGCGGTTATGTGGCAGATGGGAGTTTTTAATATCCGGTTGTAGTGAACTTGAAACCAGACTCGATAATATCTGATGGTCTCTTTTCAACGAGGTTCGGGAAGAGAACACGATGGGGTTATGTTTGAACGTAAGTAGTTCAGGATCACTTCTAGTTTACGCCCGTTGCGTAGTTTCTCATCTTATTCTTGTATTCTTAAGCTAGCCACCATACAATGCTTAGTGCTTGCTGCAACTCCACCATATACCCATACTTTTCCTATGAGCTTAAATAGTCTTGCTATCGTGGGTTTTGAGATTGCTGAGTCCTCATGACTCACCAGATACCACAAACACAATTGCAGGTACCAACGAGTCTGATGCAGGTGAAGCCACTGAACTCAAGTGGGAGTTCGATGAAGACCTTGGCCGTTACTATGTTTCCTTTCCGGATGATTAGTAGTGGTGCCCAGTAGGGTCGATCGGGACTTACCTTGGGTGGTTGTCTTTTATTCGTTTGATTTCATATGTAGCCGTACTTTGTGTTCATGTTGAATGGTTGTGCAACTTGATGATATTGTGTGACATTGTGGTGATTGTAAGCCAAAGCTCTCATTCTATCTATTCAGTACATGGGATGAGCAAAGATACCACCACTCTTGCGACCATACCAATATGCGCTTATGCCCCAAGTTGTGCCTCGACACTTATGGAGTATAGTCGCATATTGGGCGTTACAGAACGCCCCGCTCGGGTTAGGTTGGAGCCCAACGCCTCGCAGCCATGCGCGTACGTGTATGAGAGAAACGCGCAATCCCTCCATGCATCGCTCGGCCCCGACCACCCACCATAACTGGGAACTCCCAGATATTTTCCTCGCCCTCGCTTCTACCATGGTTTTTTGCGTCATGGACGGCCCAAAGAATGTCATGCAGCTGCGTCTCCGACACGCCCAAGACGAAAAGCCCATTTTATGTCATGATTTTTTGTCATAGAAGTAGCATCCCACCACATCTATGATGATACTAGGTTTTCTCACGGTTATCGTCGTAGAAGTGTCATAAGCATGACAGAAAAAATTCGTTTGGCCCAAAATGTCACGGATCTGTCTTTTTTTTGTAGTGTTGCTCAATGATACGTCTCCTACGTATCTATAAATTTTGCTTGTTCCATGCTGTTATATTATCATTCTTGGATGTTTTACAATCATTTTATGGCAACTTTATATCATTTTTTCGGACTAACCTATTGACATAGTGCCTAGTGCCAGTTACAGTTTTTGCTTCGCAGAAAATCAATACTAAACGGATTCCAAATGCAGCGAAACTTTTTGGAGATTTTTTCTGGACCAGAAAACACCCAATGGGCCAAATAAGTACCAGAGGGGTTCCCCAAGGGGGGCACAACCCACCTGGGCGCGCCTGGAGGCCCAGGCGCGCCCTGGTGGGTTATGCCAACCTCGGTGGCCTCCCGCACGGCCTCTTCGTCGTATAAACTCCCAAATATTCCAAAAACCCTAGGGGAGTCGCTAGATCAGAAGTTCCGCTGTCGCAAGCCTGTGTAGCCATGGAAAACCAATCTAGACCCTGTTTTGGCACCCTGCCGGAGGGGGAAATCATCACCGGTGGCCATCTTCATCATCCCGGCGGCCACCATGATGAGGAGGGAGTAGTCCACCCTCGGGGCTGAGGGTTTGTACCAGTAGCTATGTGTTTAATCTCTCTCTCTCTCTCTTGTTCTTGAGATGTCACGATCTTGATGTATCACGTGCTTTGTTAATATAGTCGGATCATATGGTGTTTTCCCCTCTCTATCTTGTTGTAAATTGAGTTTTCCCTTTGTGATTTCGTTCTTATCGTATTGAATATGTTTGTGGATTTGTGAGCACTTCATATATGTCTTGCATATGAATACCTTGGTGACAATGGGATATTATATTGATTCACTTGAGATATGTTTTGGAACTCAACTCGCGGATTCCCGAGGTGACATTGGGGTAATCTATGCATAATGATTGATGCACATTCTCGTCTTTGTTTCTCTGGTAGAAATCTTGGGGCACTCTTTGTGGTTCTTCGTGTTGGATTGAGTATTATGAATCTGAATTTTTTTGGTGTTATTTTAGTACGAACTCTTGATAGATTGATCGGAAAGATAACTTGCGTTATTTTAGTACGAACTCTTGATATATCGATCAGAAAGAATAACTTGGTGTTATTTTAGTATGAACTCTTGGATAGACCAATCGAAAAGAACAGCTATAAACAATTTCTTCTTATGTTCTCTGCTAGATAGGAACTTTGGAGTGATTCTTCATCGCACTTTGTGGGATGGTTATATGATCCAATTAGAGTAGCATTGTTGAGATATTGCACTAGTGAAAGTGCGGACCCTTGGCCTCATTTTCAAGCATTGCAATATCGTTTGTGCTCACTTTTGTTACTTGCTACCTTGCTGTTTTTTATTGTTCCTATTACAAAAATGAACATCTACTATCATTACTACGCTTTTATCACCATCTCTTCGCCGAACTAGTGCACCTATGCAAATTTCCATTATATTTGGTGTGTTGGGGACACAAGGGACTTTTTGTTATTTGGTTGCAGGGTTGTTTGAGAGAGACCATCTTCATCCTACACCTCCCACGGATTGATAAACCTTAGGTCATCCACTTGAGGGAAAATTGCTATTGTCCTATAAAACTTTATGCTTGGAGGCCCAACATGAGTTTACAAGAATAAAGTTGCATAGTAGACATCACTCAACTCTCTTAGGATGACCCTCAGGATACAAGGGTTCCTAAGTCATCTTACCACCTCTAGTCATAACTCTAATAGCATGATCATTCATCTTATTATTCATCTCATTGAGGAAATCATTTTGTGCTTTGAGAACTTGTTCTACTTGAGTTTTCACCATAGAATCATGTTTACTAACAAACTTTAGATCATTAACAGTTCTACACATATAATAACCCAAGCGTTCAAGCATATAAGCATTTTGTTTCAATTGTCTACTAGCATAAGCATTCAAGTTCTCTTGTTTAACAATAAAGTTATCAAATTCATCCAAGCATTGACTAGCAGACTTATTATGAGGAATATCACCTTCATCAAATCTATAGAGATAATTTACCTCTACCACCTATGTCGGGTTATTAAGACCATGTATTTCTTCAATAGGTGGTAAATTCTTAATATCATGAGCTTTAATACCTTTCTCTTTCATAGATTTCTTTGCCTCTTGCATATCTTCAGGACTGAGAAATAGAATACCTCTTTTCTTCGGAGTTTGCTTAGGAGTTGGTTCAGGAAGAGTCCAATCATTATCATTACTCAATATATTATTCAACAGTACTTTCGCTTATTCAAAAGTTCATTCCCTGAAAACACAACCAGCACAAGTATGTAGGTGGTCTCTAGAAGCATCTGTTAGTCCATTATAAAAGATATCAAGTATTCCATTTTTCTTGAGAGGATGATCAGGCAAAGCATTAAGTAATTGGAGAAGCCTCCCTCATGCTTGTGGGAGAATCTCTTCTTCAATTTTCACAAAGTTAAATATTTCCTGTAAAGCATCTTGTTTCTTATGAGCAGGAAAATATTTTTCAGAGAAGTAGTAAATCATATCCTAGGAACTACACACACAACCA
Source organism: Triticum aestivum (assembly GCF_018294505.1). Lineage (NCBI taxonomy): Eukaryota > Viridiplantae > Streptophyta > Magnoliopsida > Poales > Poaceae > Triticum > Triticum aestivum. The sequence continues at coordinate 271,809,805 of NC_057812.1, forward strand.
GGGGCAATAGAATTAAACCATATCTTAGCATCACCCTTTAACGAGAAAGGAAACAACTTAAGGATATAGTAGTAGCAAATTTTCTCCTCATGAGCTATATAATTCTATCTAGTAAGATGTGCCACAACAGTTTCAGATTCTCTCACACCCTGTTTTTTGCCCTTTTTCTTTTTCTAAGTTTTATTGCTTTTTGAATTGAATTTGAGTTTTTGAATCAACTCATTTGGAGTTCATCACTTGGGCATTTCTTTGATTTTCACCCAAGTGACTCATCTCACCTCCAACCCCATCCCTTGCCCTCTGATATACCCAAATATAACATTGGGAATATTTTTCTTAAAAGAAAATATTCATTTTCTCTCTGAAATCACACTTCAGTCACTTATGCTCCAAAGCAACCCTCATTTTTCTTGCCCATAAAAATCTGAGAAAATTACTGAATATTCTTTGGACCTTGGCACACCTTCCTGCGTAAAAATATTTCATGGTTATTTGGAATATTTTTGCTACAAAAAATCTTTTCTATTCTGGGTAGAAAATGCATGTGATAACCCACAAGTATAGGGGATCGCAACAGTTTTCGAGAGTAGAGTATTCAACCCAAATTTATTGATTCGACACAAGGGGAGCCAAAGAATATTCTCAAGTATTAACAGTTGAGTTGTCAGTTCAATTGCACCTGAAAGACTTAATATCTGCAGCAAAGTGTTTAGTAGCAAAGTAATATGGAAGTAACGGTAATGGTGGCAAAAGTAACAGTATTGGTTTTGTAGTGATTGTAACAGTGGCAACGGAAAAGTAACTAAGCAGAGATCAATATGTGAAAAGCTCGTAGGCATTGGATCAGTGATGGATAATTATGTCGGATGCGATTCCTCATGCAATAGTTATAATATAGGGTGACACAGAACTAGCTCAAGTTCATCAATGTAATGTAGGCATGTATTCCGAATATAGTCATACATGCTTATGGAAAAGAACTTGCATGACATCTTTTGTCCTACCCTCCCGTGGCAGCGGGGTCCTATTGGAAACTAAAGGATATTAAGGCCTCCTTTTAATAGAGTACCGGAACAAATCATTGACACTTGGTGAATACATGAACTCCTCAAACTATAGTCATCACCGGGAGTGGTCCCGATTATTGTCACTTCAGGGTTACCGGATCATAACACATAGTAGGTGACTATTGACTTGCAAAATAGGATCAAGAACTCACATATATTCTTGAAAACATAATAGGTTCAGATCTAAAATCATGGCACTCGGGCCCTAGTGACAAGCATTAAGCATAGCAAAGTCATAGCAACATCAATCTCAGAACATAATGGATACTAGGGATCAAACCCTAACAAAACTAACTCGATTACATCATAAATCTCATCCAGCCCATCACCGTCCAGCAAGCCTACGATGGAATTAATCACGCATGGCGGTGAGCATCATGAAATTGGTGATGGAGGAAGGTTGATTATGATGATGGCGACGGATTCCCCTTTCCGGAGCCCTGAACGGACTCCAGATCAGCCCTCCCGAGAGAGTTTAGGGCTTGGCGGCGGCTCTGTATCGTAAAACGCGATGAATCCTTCTCTCCTATTTTTTCTCCCCGAACGTGAATATATAGAGTCGGAGTTGAGGTCGGTGGAGCCTCAGGGGGCCCACGAGACAGGGGGCACGCCCCCACCCTTGTGGACAGGGTGTGGGCCCCCCTGGTGTGGATTCTTTCACCAATATTTTTTATATATTCCAAAAATAACACCATGGCAATTCTGCTGAAAACAGCGTCAGTCCGGGTTAGTTCCATTCAAATCATGCAAGTTAGAGTCCAAAACAAGGTCAAAAGTGTTTGGAAAAGTAGTTACGATGGAGACGTATCAACTCCCCCAAGCTTAAACCTTTGCTTGTCCTCAAGCAATTCAGTTGAGAAACTGAAAGTGATGAAGAAAAACTTTTACTAACTCTGTTTGATCTTGTTGCTGTAAATATGTAAAGCCAGCATTCAAGTTTTCAGCAAAGATTATGAACTAACCATATTCACAATAACAGCTAGGTCTCATGTTTACTCATATCAATGGCATAATCAACTAGCGAGCAATAATAGTAAATCTCAGATGACAACACTTTCTCAAAACAATCATAATATGGTATAACAAGATGGTATCTTGCTAGCCCTTTCTGAGACCGCAAAACATAAATGCAAAGCACCTCTGAAGTTCAAGGACTGACTAAACATTGTAATTCATGGTAAAAGAGATCCAGTCACAGTCATACTCAATGTAAACTAATAGTAATGCATGCAAATGACAGCGGTGCTCTCCAACGGGTGCTTTTTAATAAGAGGGAGTTGACTCAACGTAAAGGTAAATAGATAGGCCCTTCGCAGAGGGAAGTAGGGATTTGTAGAGGTGCCAGAGCTCGATTTTGAAATAGAGATGAATAATATTTTGAGTGGTATACTTTCATTGTCAACATAACAACCGAGAGATCTCGATATCTTCCATGCTACACACATTATATGCGGTTCCCAAACGGAATGGTAAAGTTTATACTCCCCCTACCACCAACAAATATCAATCCATGGCTTGTCCGAAACAACGGGTGCCTCCAACTAACAACAATCCTGGGGGAGTTTTTTTGCAATTATTTTAATTTAAGCATGGGAGTGGGCATCCCGGTTACCAGCCATTTTCTCGTGAATGAGCAGCGAAATCCACTCCTCTTGAGAATAACCCACCTAGCATGGAAGATATAGACAACCCTAGTTGATACATGAGCTATTAGAGCATACAAAACAGAATTTCATTTGAAGGTTTAGAGTTTGGCACATACAAATTTACTTGGACCGACAGGTAGATACCGCATATAGGAAGGTATGGTGGACTCATATGGAATAACTTTTGGGGTTTATGGAAGTGGATGCACAAGCAGTATTTCTGCTTAGTACAAGTGAAGGCTAGAAAGAGACTGGGAAGCGACCAGCTAGAGAGCGACAACAGTCATGAACATGCATTAAAATTAATCAATACTGAGTGCAAGCATGAGTAGGATATGATTCACCATGAACATAAATATCGTGGAGGCTATGTTGATTTTGTTTCAACTACATGTGTGAACATGTGCCAAGTCAAGCCACTCGAATCGTTCAAAGGAGGATACCACCCTATCATACCACATCACAACCATTTTAATAGCATGTTGGCACACAAGGTAAACCATTATAAACTCCTAGCTAATTAAGAATGGCATGAGCAACTATAATCTCTAATTGTCATTGCAAACATGTCTCATTCATAATAGGCTGAATCAGGAACAATGAACTAATCATATCTACAAAAACAAGATAGGTTGAGTTCATACCAGCTTCTCTCATCTCAATCAGTTCATCATATATCGTCATTATTTCCTTTCACTTGCACGACCGAACAGTGTGGGTAATAATAATAGTGCACGTGCATTGGACTAAGCTGGAATCTGCAAGAATTTAATACACGGGAGAAGACAAAGGTAATATGGGCTCTTGGTTAGATCAACAACAATGCATATGAGAGCCACTCAACATTTTCATCATGGTCTTCTCCTCTCGACCCAAAGAAAAGAAAAGAAACAAAACTAATTACATGGGAAAGCTCCCAACAAGCAAAAGAAGAACACGAAATCTTTTTGGGTTTTCTTTTAATTATTACTATTACAAGCATGGAAAGTAAACTAGCTAAAATCTACAACTACTTTTTTGTTTTTCCTAAGGTTTTTCAATCACTCAACAAGAAGGCTTAAAAAGAAATTAAACTAGCATCGATAATACAATGAAAAAGTATGAGCACCGACAACTGGAATGAGTGTGTGAATATGAATGTAATGTCAGTGAGAAATACGTACTCCCCAAGCTTAGGCTTTTGGCCTAATTTGGTCTATGGCCATGGCTGGCCTAGTGGATATCCAAAGTTGTAGCTGGGGTCGTACTGAGATGCATCAGCTACTCCCTGACAAGCTGCAACTTGGAGGCGAGCTGCCTCTGTCCTCCTCTCGTACTCGTTCGCCTCCTCCCTAGTTATAACATATCTCCTTTTTGCCTGAAAGTCAAAGAAAGTAGGAGGAGGGAGAGCAACATGGATGGTGTGTCGTCTGTCAAAGATTAGTCGGTACTGGAGGAACTGATCATTCCTCTCAAGAAATTGGTGGCAAACCATAGCCTCATAATCTAGATAAGCAGGAGGCAACTCAATGTCATTTCCATGTATGGGTATATCAAGATAGTTAGCTACACGAGTTGCATAAATTCCACCAAACAAATCTCCACTTATATTGTTATGATGCAACCTACGTGCAACAATAGCCCCCAAGTTATATTGTTTATCACCTAATACCACACTCTTGAGGACACTAAGATCTGGAATGCATATGTGACAAGCCTCATCTTTCCCGTTAATGTATCTACCAATGAAGAGAGCAAAATAATGTATGGAAGGAAAATGAATGCTCCCTATGGTAGCTTGTGTGATTTCCCTAGATTCCCCCACAGTAATACTAGCAAGAAAGTCTTTATATTCATATTTGCGAGGTTCACTAACATTGCCCCAGTGCGGGAGTTTACAAGCAGTATTAAAATCTTCTAGGTCCATGGTATATGATTTATCATAAAGATCAAATAAAATAGTGTGAGAATTGCGCGAGGATGTAAATTTAAACCTTCTCACAAATGAATCAGTTAGATAGAGGTATTGTCGGCAGTTATCTGACACGAAGCTCTCAAGATCAGCGTTACGCACATACGCGTCAAATTCATCCTAGATGCCTGCCTGGACCATGAACTCCTTTGACGGCCATTCAAAAGGCCGCACCTGAGCTTCCCTTGGTAGTTCATTGTCCGGCTCACGTATCACGAGCCTTGGGCCTTGCTTCCTTGCAGAACCACCTTGGTAAATTTTCCTAAACATATTTCTTCCTCTGAAAAATTTCTGAAATTTCTAGTGAATCAAACTCAACAAGATTGATAGCAACTACTCCTACAAGTGCCTAGAGGCCATATCATGCATTAAAACTACTTTTGACCACATAAATTTGACATGCAAGCTCAAGAACAGGGTCACCTAAGCAGCAAAAATTTGCAATAAATAAAGCACTAGAACAAAAACTAATTGACCATTGGAGGAGTCACATACTGAAGAACAATCCCCCAAAGCAGTTTTGTGAATGGAGCTTTGAGCAAGGAGATAAAAAATGGCAGCAAGATGAGCGAGAACTCGGGTTTGAGGTGGTGGATGATTTTTTCTGGAGGAAGACGGAGTGTGTGGGTGCGAGAATAAGTGGAGCGGGCCCACGAGGTAGGGGGCACGCCCCATGGGGTGGGTGCGCCCTGGACCCTTGTGGAGAGATGGTGAAGCCCCCTGGTGTGTTCCCAGTGCCAATAATTCTTAAATATTCTAGAAAAAATCATATAAAATTTTCAGGGCATTTGGAGAACTTTTATTTTCTGGGTAGTTTTTATTACAAGGATAATTCAGAAAACAGACAAAAAAATACTCCCTCCATTCACTTTTATAAGTCGTTTCAGACAACTCAAAATAGGCTGTTTTGCACATTGTCTGAAATGTCTTCAAGGTCTTATAAAAGTGAACAGAGGGAGTACTATTTTTGCTTTCTTTAATCTAAATAACAGAAAGTAAAAAGAGGTTACAGAGAGTTGTGCTTTCCAACTTCATCCATCTCATGCTCATCAAAAGGAATCCACTAACAAGGTTGATCAAGTCTTGTTAACAAACTCTTTCCGAATCGCATGAAACCGGAGAATTTTCTAATAGCACTAGGTTACCTCAACGAGGATATGCATGTCCCCAACAATAAGAATATCATATTTCTTCTTGACAGTAGGAAGAGGGAATTCAAAACCTCCAATCGTAATTGTTGAATTTTTTCCAATAGAATTTATATAGTAGACTTGAGGCTGTTTCCTCGGAAAGTGTATCGTATGCTCATTACCATTAACATGAAAAGTTACATTGCCTTTTTTGCAATCAATAACAGCCCCTACAATATTCAAAAAGTGTCAACCAAGAATAATAGACATACTATCGTCCTCGGGAAAATCAAGAATAACAAAGTTCGTTAAAATAGTAACGTTTGCAACCACAACATGCACATCCTCACAAATACCGACAGCTATAGCAGTTGATTTATCAGCCATTTGCAAAGATATTTCAGTAGGTGTCAACTTATTCAAATCAAGTCTACGATATAAAGAGAGAGGCATAACACTAACCCCGGCTCCAAGGTCACATAAAGGAGTTTTAACATAGTTTCTTTTAATGGAGCATGGTATAGTTGGTACTCCTGGATCTCGAAGTTTCTTTGGTATTCCACCCTTAAAAGTATAATTAGCAAGCATGGTGGAAATTTCAGCTTCCGGTATCTTTATTTTATTTGTAACAATATCTTTCATATACTTAGCATAAGGATTCATTTTAAGCATATCAGTCAAACACATACGCAAAAAGATAGGTCTAATCATTTTAGCAAAGTGCTCTAAATCCTCATCATCCTTTTTCTTGGATTGTTTAGGAGGAAAAGGCATGGGTTTCTGAACCCATGGTTCTCTTTCTTTACCATGCTTCCTAGCAACAAAGTCTCTCTTATCATAACATTGATTCTTTGATTGTGGGTTATCAAGATCAACAACAGGCTCAATCTCTACATCATTGTTATTGCTAGGTTGAGCATCAACATGAACATCATCATTAATATTATCACTAGGTTCACGTTCATTACCAGATTGTGTTTTGGCATCAGAAATAGAAATATCATTAGGATTCTCAGGTGTGTCAACAACAGTTCACTAGAAGCATGCAAAGTCCTATCATTTTTCTTTTTCTTCTTCTTAGAAGAACTGGGTGCATCAACATTAGTTTTCTGAGAATCTTGCTCAATTCTCTTAGGGTGGCCCTCAGGATACAAAGGTTCCTGAGTCATTTTACCCCCTCTAGTCACAACTCCAACAACATTATCATTTTTCTTATTATTTAATTCATTGAGCAAATCATTCTGGCTTTAAGTACTTGTTCTACTTGAGTGGTAACCATAGAAGCATGTTTAATAATAAGTTTAAGTTCACCTTTAACTCTAGACATATAATCACTCAAGTGTTCAATCATATAAGCATTACGTTTCAATTGTATACCAACATAAGCATCAAAGTTATCTTGTTTAACAATAAAATTATCAAACTCATCCAAGCATTGGCTGGCAAACTTAGTAGATGGGATTTTACCCTTATCAAATCTATAGAGAGAATTTACCTTTACTACCTGTGTCGGGTTATCAAGACCATGCATTTCTTCAATAGGTGGTAAGTTCTTAACATCTTCAGCTTTAATACCTTTTTCTTTCATAGACTTCTTCGCCTCTTGCATATCTTCAGGACTGAGAAATAGAATACCCCTTTTCTTCGGAGTTTACTTAGGAGTTGGTTCAGGAAGTGTCCAATCATTTTCATTACTCAACATATTATTCAATAGCAATTCAGCTTGATCAACAGTTCTTTCCCTGAAAACTCAACCAGCACAACTATCCAGGTGGTCTCTGGAAGCATCGGTTAGTCCATTATAAAAGATATCAAGCATTTCATTTTTCTTGAGAGGATGATGAGGCAAAGCATTAAGTAATCGGAGAAGCCTCCCCCAAGCTTGTGGGAGACTCTCTTCTTCGATTTGCACAAAATTATATATTTCCTTTAAGGCAGCTTGTTTCTTATGAGCGGGGAAATATTTAGCAGAGAAGTAATAAATCATATCCCGGGGACTACGCACACAACCATGATCAAGAGAATTAAACCATATTTTAGCATCACCCTTTAATGAGAACGGAAATAACTTAAGGATAAAGTAATAGCGGGTTTTCTCATCATTAGTGAACATGGTGGCTATATCATTTAATTTAGTAAGATGTGCCACAACAGTTTCAGATTCATATCCATAAAAAGGATCATATTCAACCAAACTGATTAACTCAGGATCGACAGAGAAATCATAATCCTTATCGGAAATACAGATAGGTGAAGTAGCAAAGCAGGGTCATATTTCATTCTAGCATTCAAAGACTTTTCTTTCAGCTTAGCTAACAGTTTGTTAAGATCATATCTATCATTGCAAGCTAAAAAGTCTCTAGGAGTTTCTTCATCCATAACATAACCCTCAGGCACAACAGGCAATTCATATCTAGGGGGAGAATCTTCATCGTCACTTTCATCAATATTATCAGTTTCAATAATTTCATTCTCTCTAACCCTAGCAAGTTGTGTTCATCAAGAAATTCACCTAGTGGCACAATATTATCAAGCATAGAAGTAGTTTCATCATAAGCATCATGCACAACAGAAGTGGCATCATCGATAACATGCGACATATCAGAATGAATAGCAGGAGAAGGTGTCACAAGTTTACTCATAACAGAAGGTGAATCAAGTGCAGATCTAGATGGCATTTCCTTGCGTCCCCTTGTAGTTGAGGGATAAATCTTGGTTCTTTCATCTTTCTAGTTCCTCATAGTGATCAACAGATATAAATCCCAAGTGACTCAAAGAATAGAGCTATGCTCCCCAACAACAGCGCCAGAAAATAGTCTTGATAACCCACAAGTATAGGGGATCGCAACAGTTTTCGAGGGTGGAGTATTCAACCCAAATTTATTGATTCGACACAAGGGGAGCCAGAGAATATTCTAAAGTATTAATAGTTGAGTTGTCAATTTAGCCGCACCTGAAAGACTTAACATCTGCAACAATGTGTTTAGTAGCAAAGTAACATGGAAGTAACGATAATGGTGGCAAAAGTAATAGTATTGGTTTTGTAGTGATTGTAACAGTGGCAACAGAGAAGAAACTAAGCAGAGATCATTATGTGAAAAGCTTGTAGGCATTGGATCAGTGATGGATAATTATGTCGGATGTGATTCCTCATGCAACAGTTATAACATAGGGTGACACAGAACTAGCTCCAGTTCATCAATGTAATGTAGGCATGTATTCCGAATATAGTCATACGTGCTTATGGAAAAGAACTTGCATGACATCTTTTGTCCTACCCTCCCGTGGCAGCGGGGTCCTATTTGGAAACTAAGGGATATTAAGGCCTCCTTTTAATAGAGTACAGGAACAAAGCATTAACACTTAGTGAATACATGAAATCCTCAAACTATAGTCATCACCGGGAGTGGTCCCGATTATTGTCACTTCGGGGTTACCGGATCATAACACATAGTAGGTGACTATTGACTTGCAAAAAAGGATCAAGAACATTCATGAAAACATAATAGGTTCAGATCTGAAATCATGGCACCCGGGCCCTAGTGACAAACATTAAGCATAGCAAAGTCATAGCAACATCAATCCCAGAACATAATGGATACTAGGGATCAAACCCTAACAAAACTAACTTGATTACATGATAAATCTCATCCAACCCATCACCATCCAGCAAGCCTACGATGAAATTACTCACGCACGGCGGTGAGCATCATGAAATTGGTGATGGAGGAAGGTTGATGATGACTATGGCGATGGATTCCCCTCTCTGGAGCCCTGAACGGACTCCAGATCAGCCCTCCCGAGAGAGATTAGGGCTAGGCGGCGGCTCCGTATCGTAAACCGCGATGAATCCTTCTCTCCTATTTTTTTTCTCCCTGAACTTGAATATATAGAGTCGGAGTTGAGGTCGGTGGAGCCTCATGGGGCCCACAAGACAGGGGGCGTGCCCACGCGCCCCCACCCTCTGTGAAGGAAGTGCATTTTTCCTTGATCCAAAACTGAAATTTTTAGGGCCCTAGATACCAAAAATCATCTCTTAGCTCTCTCCAGATTTTTCTCTATTAAGCTCCAAAGTTTCTGTCCAGAAACTTGCCAAGCAGTTACAACCTCACCCAGTCGGCGTGGCATTAACTTGGATGCTTGGATCGACCTAGCCTTGTGAAGACAACACCCCAGACACGAATTTAATGCTCAACACGTCGTGTAGCCGGAATTCACGCGGTGACCACGTGAGGACAATGCCCCTGACATGTGTTTCACGCGCTCTACGTCGCGCCAATGGCTCTGTTTTGCTCATGAACGCATCGGAGCTCACCTCAGCTTGCCGCACCGCTCCACCGCCCTCGTATCATCGCCCTTGACCCCTCTCTACCGCTGGCTGACGCCAGAGTTCGCCGCAACGAGCATAGGCACGATGTGCCCAAGTGCATAGTGCTCCCGTGCCCGTGTGCTCGTCTCCACGCGCATCCTGTGCTTGTTCGCGCCCTCCCACAGTGGGCGCGTGAGCTATGGAGTCTTCCCCTTTCCCATTAACGCTCCTCGTCACCTGCCAGAGACTTCAGAGAGCTCGCCTGAGCTCGCGACCCCGCCTTGGCTCCCCTATATATAGATCCCCTCCCTCGCCCCTCCGAGCATCTCACCGCACTCCTCTGCATCCACTACTCTTCCTCGATAGCCGTGGCCCGACTGGGCAGGCCTCTGGCCGCCATTCCCCTCCCGAGCTCACCGACGATCCCCTCCCTTGACCATCCACCTCTCAAGTGCCCCTCGAGCTCGAGCCACTCTTCCAGAGCCTCCTTAGCAGTCCTTTGGTGCAGAGAACCCCCTGGAGCCCTTGGAGTCGCCCCTCATTGCCGTCTTCTTCATCTCCGACGAACCTCGTTCGCAGCCGCTGCTGGAGACGCTCGTTCCGGTCGACTCCTGTCGGATTTCGGGTTCCGGCAAAACCCTTGAGGTTCGAACACTAGGGTGCGCACGAAGATCTCTCCCCCTAGCTCACGCTCTCACCGCGATCTCAAGGCTTAGTGCGTCCAACTCGTAGAACAAAGGGACACAAGATTTATACTGGTACGGGCCACCATTGTGGTGTAATACCCTACTCCAGTGTGGTGTGGTGGATTGCCTCTTGGGATAAGGATAAACAAGTACAAGGGATGAAAAGCCTCCTGAGGAGAGGTGCTCTTGTGCTTGGTGAGTTTGTGTGGATGAGGATGATCTAAATGGCCTTGGATCCCCCCTTGCCTACTGTGGTGGCTAGCCCTATTTATAGAGGCACTGGTCCTCTTCCCAAATGCTGGCGAGAAGGGATGCCACAACGGCCAAATTTGAAGGGATACAACTAGTACAAGCTATCCTGACAAAAGGTGGTCTTCGCCTGCCAAAGGCTCTGGTGGTGATGCCGTCCTGGGCTCCACGGTGACCTTCATCCTGCCGTCCTCCTGGTCTTGGTCTTGTTGCATCGATATGGAAACCTTTGCTTGATGCCTCGGGACTCCTTGCCTGCGCTTGCCTCTTTAGCACCAAAGAGGAAACAAGGACACTGTGTGCACTGGCGCCCGCCTGGCCCCGGTCATCATGGCTTGCGTCACAGGAACCTCACGAGGTGCCCCTTGCCTTGATCTCTCCACCCCTTGTGAGCCAGCCTAGTTAGGCCGCCCCCGAGGAGGTCTTGTGTCGTCCGCCTCGCGAGGCTTGGCCCCTCACGAGGGTCTTGAGTGTTTGCTGGTGAAGGTGGGCCGTACGGGGCCGTTGGCGGAGACACACCATGGGCCGCAGGCAGGCAAGTCTGGGGACCCCCATTCCCAGGACGCTGATAGTAGCCCCCGGGCCCAAGGCGCACTCGGACTTGGCTTCGAGGCGAAGCTAAGGGGCAAGTCCGTACTGCCATGGTCCCCACCAGCCTGCGGCCCCGGTTGACGCGCGGTGATTGATGGGACGTGGGCGTCTCCGCTTCCCCATGCTGCCTTGGCAAATGCCCGCCTGGCAAAAGGTTGGCGCAGGCTGCATTTGCCTTCATTGCTTTCCATCGACTTGCTCCAAATCCCCTTTCTCGCTCCTTCCTTTCGGAGACTCCAGATCCGCCCGGATCCTCCTTCAAGCATGCCGCCAATGGCGCCCAAGAAAGCTCGGGCCACTCCCTCGTCGTCTTGGTACGAGCCGACGCTCGATGCGCCGAGTGTTTCGGAGAAGAACCTTGCCGCCTTGCTCCTGATGACAGTGGAGGGTGATAAGAAGAGGAAGACTATGCTCCGGGATGGCTCCGCCGAGCCGGAGGCCTCAGGCAGCACCTTCTACCCCTTCTTCATGAGCAGCATTGTCACCAGGCTGGTTCCCCCCTTCTCTGACTTCTTGTACTCCGTCCTTAGCCATTACAAGATCCAGGCCCTCCATCTTCATCCCAACTCCATCCTCCTCCTTTCGATCTTTGCCTTCTACTGCGAGGCGTATGTCGGGGTGACGCCGTCCGTGGAACTGCTGCACCACTTCTTCTTCCTCCGGATCAAAGAGGGCCACTACTCTGGGTGCGTTGGCTTCATCACAACCAACAAGACCAATGCCATCTCGAAGGCCGGGAAGAAGGCCGAGGGCTTCAAGGGCAAGTGGGTCTTGATGGACGCCAAGCGCGCCCACCCCCGGCTGGTGTTGCCGATGGAGATACCTGTGTCCCACGAGGGGTGGCTTCGTGCGAAGCTCACCAACTCCCGGGCGGCGAGGTGTTGGAGAGGATGACCGCCGACCTGAGGCCTAGTGATTCAAGGGCGGCAAAGTTGACGGGGGCCATGATTGTCAAAGAACTCATGAAGTAGCGCGTGGCTCCCCTCCAGTCGCGCCCACGCCCCTTGTGGAAGCTTGGAGATGAAGGGGACGACCTTTGCCTGCGCCCGGAGGCCCTTTCTGACGAGGAGCTGCGCTCGGCCCTCTGATCCATGGTTGGGGACGACCAAGGGTACCCGCTGGACTCCTTCGTTCCCTTGTACCACCGTCCGGATGGGGCAAAGGTTGTCGCCGCTTTGCTTGTCTTCGAAGGGCGTGGGCTCATGCCGCCTGTGCCCTCGAATGTCTCGGTGATGACGACTCCGGTGGACGTGTCTTTTGGCGAGTCTCGGGCGGAGGAAGAGGAGGAAGAGGAGGAGGAGGAGGAGCACGACTCGGAGGAGACCCGCGAAGGGGCGGGGGAGACATCCCCTTTGCGCAAGGTCGACATCCTTCGCACCCTGCCTGATGATGATGATGGGGCCGATGTCCTCCTGGAAAGTGGGGAGCTGCGCGCAGCAGGGGGCTCCACAAGATCCAAGGTCAGTCCCCGGAGGAGGTCACCGGCCGCAGTTCCGACGAGGGGAAGATCGGCGCTGATCTCCCAAAATGACGCCCCCGTTCTGACACTGCCTGGAGCTGCTTCCGGCCTATCTGCTGCCCCCTCTTCAGCACCTAGAGGTCGCGCGCCCGCGCCTCAGGCTCCGAGGCTCTCAGGCTTCAAGCTTAGGAAGCAGAGAGACTACGCCGCGGTGGAACAGTAAGTATTCTCATCATGCCTTGTTCTTGCTTCTGCTGCTGATTCTTGACGCTTCTCCGTTGCGCAATTAGGCTGACGCCGGCAGCGAAGAAGAGGAAGGAAGAAGCGGCGGTACTGCTCGGGACTAAATCGCCTGCAGCGGCCGCACCCTCCTCCGCGGGGAAGGGCAGTGAAAGAGCTCGCACTTCCCCAGCCCGATCGTCCTCGTGAGACTTGGGGGAGCATCCTCCGGAGGAGGCAGCCCCCAGAGCCCCGTTGGCTCCGGAGGTGCCGACGTCCGGCTCGGTTGCTGGGGTCCCCCAAGTTCAGGAGCTCCTAGCCTCTCAGGCCATGGTGACGACGTTGTCTCCTCCTCCTTTTGCCGCACTGCTGACCTTGGATCCTTCCGCCTCCCCTGACATCCTGGAGAGCGCTCTCTCCACACTGACCCTGCGGCAAGAGGATCTTCAAGGCACCGACCGTCACCTGGCGGCCGGGCGCCTGGAGCTGATTTCTAGTTGGCTTCATTCCGATGCGTACATTCGGGCGGCATTGAGCCAAGCTGCGGCGGCCTCCAAGAAGGACAAGCAGGCCGCCGCCCAAGCCGTGGCTGCTTGTGAGGTGGCATTGAAGGACGTCGAGGCTGCCCAGGATCGCTGTCGGTCGCTGGAGGCCAAGCTGGAGACCGCGGACAACGAGTGTGCGATCGAAGCTCGGGACCGTAAGGCGGAGGAGGAGAAGATGAAGGCCCGGGAGGACGCCGTCAGGGGTCGCGACGCCGAGCTGGAGCAGCTGGCAAAGGCACGGGCTGCGGAGCATAGTCGGCTGGAGAAGTTGGAGCAGAAGGTGAAGGCGGAGAAGGCCGAGCTGGAAGTCAAGGCGAAGGTCCTGGTTGAGGACCGCGTGGTCTTCACGTCCCTTGAGGAGAGGTTCCGCGTGGCACTGTGGGTACTCTACGAGAAGGGCTTGTCGGAGCCGCTGGCGACAGCCAACGAGGGCCCCACCCAGCTGCTTCCTCATATGGTAACGGCACTTGAGGATGTTGTGGACGGGATCGGCCCTTTGGTGGAGGAGGAAGCCCACACGCTTTCCTCGGCCGCGCTGACACGCGTCTTGCAGCCATCTCCATCTCCGTGATCCTAAAGCTAACCTTGATGAGCTGCTGGAGCCTGTGGATGGCGAGCGCTATGCAGCTGCTGCCGAAGCCGTGAAGGGCCAGGTGGAGGCTCTGCTAAAGAAGTTCCACGCCTTCGACCCTCCGCCCTCAACTGGTGACGCTGCTGAACCTGCAACTCCACCTGGCGGCTCAGGTGAGGGCGGCATCACCATCGAAGGGACGCATCTTGCAAGCGACAGCGGCGTCCAGGGATGATGGGATGACTTGCCGGCGGCTCCTTTTCCTGCTTTGCTCCTGCAACATGAACCATGCCTCGTGGAGGCGTTTAAACTTGTGCTTGGCATTCGAGAAATAGTATGTCTTGTAATATTTGTTTGAGATTCCATGATTTCCTTTCCATTTGCTTTGGTGTTCTGCGTTGGTAGGGCCCGACCCCGCGCATACCTCAGCCACCATTGGGCCGTCCGGATCACCAGGATGGACCAAGGAGTGAGTGGCTACATGGACAGTTAGGCTCCTGAGTTGCGATGCTCAGGATTCCCCCTTGATGTGCAAAGAGCTTATAGAAAGGAGATGCGAGAGTAGGCCTAGTGTTCTATGTCGGCAGGGCCCGACCCCGCGTGTACCTCAGCCGCCATTGGACCATCCGGATTACCAGGACGAACCAAGGAGTGAGGGGCTATGTGGCCAGTTAGGCTCCTAAGTCGCGATGCTCAAGAGTCCCCCTTGATGTCCAAACGACCTTCATACCTTGGCTCCACTTGGGAGGGCGTGCGACGACCAGGTCCGAGGGGCCTGGCAGGGTGGCGTAGGCTCGGGCGTGACACGAGCGCAACTCCCATGCCCAGCCCCCTCGCGCAACTCTCCCGAGGGGAGGTGTTGTGATGAGGCCAGACACTAAGCTCAGAGGCTCCCTAAGGTTGATACGGCCATGAGGCCGCCCTCAGTAGTTTATCACCGGCGCAGAGCATAGCGCTTCCGCACTTGCACGAGCATAGCCGCTCCTCGGCAGTGTCGACTGCCAGCGCGGAGCATGGTGCTTCCACTGGTGCGTGGGTGAGGGCTCCCTGTGAGTGGAGCCCCCGGGGCATGTACAACCCCGCCCTGACACGTGGCTTGCACGGCAGGGCAGGACGAGGTGTGTCTGGGCACTCGTGAGCCAGCGCGGGACTCACGAGGCCCTACCTCATGGTGGGTTGCACCTGGCGTTGGTGTCAAAACCGGAAGATCTTGGATAGGGGTCCCGAACTGTGCGTCCGAGGTTGACGGTAACAGGAGACAGGGAGCACAATGTTTACCTAGGTTCGGGCCCTCTCGATGGAGGTAAAACCCTACGTCCTTCTAGATTAATATTTATGAGTATGGGGTTACAAGAGTTGATCTACCACGAGATCGTAATGGCTAAACCCTAGAAGTCTAGCCTATCTGATTATGATTGTCCCTACGGACTAACCCCTCAATTTATATAGACACTGGAGGGGACTAGGGTTGTACAAAGTCGGTTACATAGAAAGGAAATAGTATATCCGGCCGCCTAGCTTGACTTCCACGCAAAGGAGAGTCCCATCCGGACACGGGTTCTATCATGTTATCTTCATGGCCCCATTGTGTCCGGCCCATGTCCAACAGGCCGGACGCTCGAGGACCCCTTAGTCCAGGACTCCCTCAGTAGCCCCCGAACCAGGCTTCAATGATGAGGTGTCCAGCGTGCAGGTTATCTTCGGCATTGCAAGGCGGGTTCTCCCTCCGATCAGTTCAAAGTTCCCGACTTAAAAAGCGATATTCGGCTTTTCCATTTAATGTCATGCTCATCGGCTTCCACGCCTTCTTGACTTCAGCTTCCACATGGCGAGCAAATGCGAGAGGTCAGGGTGTTTCTGCACATACCACCCTGACCATACAAAAGAGGTGCCTATTTAAACAGAATAGATCTCAGATCCATTCCAGACCCCGCGAAAAATCCTCAGAGCTTGCTAAGAAAAACCACCCCAACATAGCTAGCCCTCCTAGATCTTCCTCTCATCCCCACGGCTCCAAAAAGGGTGATTGGGAGAGATGTTCCGTGTCCCACGGTCAGCTGGCGAATCTGCAAAAACAGGGCTTTCTTCCTCCCACGGATCTAGTCCCCGTCCGAGCAGGATTAACGTCCTTCAACGGTGGGGTTCAGGCGGAGAATTTCCCCAATCCGTCCAGGGGGGAACGAGTATGCTTCGTTCCCTTCCTGCTGAGAGGCGTCGGATTTCCGATCCATCCCTTCCTCCGAGGACAGCTGGAGTATTATGGCCTTCAACTGCACAGTTTCACTCCCGCCTCCATCCTGCACATCGCGGGTTATCTTGCTCTATGTGAGTTATTCCTGGGCTGTGAGGCCCACTTTGATTTATGGAGAAAATTTTCTGCCTCCTCCCTCGTAATCAAGGGGGATCAATATTCAAAGTAGGAGGAGCCGAAGTGTGGTGCATCGCCGGGACCGGATACCTGTCCGGCACGTCGAAAAAGGCTTCCTGAGAGTGGCCTTCCAAATGGTTCTATATTGACGATGTCACTCTTCCTGACCCAGTTTGAATGGGTCTCCCCAAATTTTCAAGCACTTCGTTGAAGAAACGCCACAACTGGCGTCCTTGGAGCCTCCAGGAGGAGGACAACGTGGAAATTAGTCAGCTGATGAGTAAGATTCAGACGCTCGCCCAGTCCGGATTATCAATAGTCAAGGTAATGGCGATCTCCATAGTGCGGGGGGTCCAACCACTCCAATATAGAGGGCTACCCATGTGGCACTACAATGGGGAAGATGACGCCTCACGCTGCGGTCTGAAGGGTCCGAAAACCCCCGCCGCTTTGGCCAAAATATTGGCTGAACTATACAAAGGGGAGAAGGAGGAGTTCTCTCATCTCCAATGTTGAGACAGATTTTCCATGTATAATCCTCCTAGCTGGGTAAGCTCTGACCCCACTATTTTACTCCTCTTCCTGAATCATTTTTGACGGACAATAACCTATCCACTCGCAACAAGAATGGCGAAAGGCTATCGAAGGGATCCATAACCCGCCCCCCAGCCAGAGGGTCACAACCGGGACCTTGACCCCGGATTTGAAGAAGATCCGGACATATTTGTGGAGCTCGAGGATGGAGTATTCTATTAGATGAGCTATGATGGTATGGAAGTACCCATCATCGCCGATTACCCCAGCCTCCTTCCTGCTTCGCATGTAAGTAATTTAAAAGGCACCTTCTTCAAAAAGAGTTTCCTTACAATGCCTCACCCACCGCACTTCGTGTTCCAAAGGGGAGGCGCTCAACGTCACAACATGCACCAGAAGCGTCTCCGAGGAGAGTGGCTCTCGTATCGAGCACATCTTTGAAGAGGAAGGCAAATGATAATACGGCAAAACCCTCGTCAAAGAGGTAAGGCTTTATTTTGAAGAATACTCCTTCTGATCACCACATCAAATTATGATGCCATTCGCCGAATTCTATCAGGAAAAGTGTCTGCCGGACTATGTCTGGGGATCCTGCCAGTCATGCCTCCACTAGTCAGGCTCCGGACCCTGCCCTAAGGACGGGGGCTGATACGGGTGTGGCGCCGAACTGTCCTTCCGCAGAGGATTCAGACGATATGTCCGTCATGAACTCTGAAGTGGAGAGCGCCATGAATCATCATCGTCAGAGGGCCGCTCTCCATGACCCTGGCTTTTCAAAGGAGGCATTCGATGCTTTCGGCTTGGCCGATGCGTACATCCAAGCTACTCAGGATGGGCTCGTAAGAGCCACGGACCAGCATCTGAAAGATATGCGGGTAATTTTATATTGTACCCATCTGATAATTATATACCAGTAGCCCCCGAGACTTGAAGCAGTTGATCCAACTGATTTAAGGATCATTGTATAACCAGGTACTTATGGAGAAGAACAGCCTGTTATCTCAGGAACTAGCAAAGTATCGGACCTAGCTAACTGCTGCCAATGTCGAACTAGAGAAATGCAAGAAGGCATCACCTAGTAATGTTCCCCTCCATCGAGAAAACATAATGGTGTACCAATAATGCTAACACGGTTGCTCACCTCTTAATAGGATCATTAGATCAACTGCAAGAGCAACTGAAAGCCACTCGAGGGGGAGAACGAGAAGCCAAAAAACTACTAGCCGCGGGCGAGTGTGTGCTAACACGAGTCATGGAGGAGAAAAAAAAGCTCCAGGATTCCAATACCCAACTGGGCGAGGATCTGAAAGATGTATGGGCTCAGCTGGCTGACTCCATGAAGGAAAATAAGAGGCTTCGAGGCGGCATATTTAGTATGTGGTCAATTTTACCTCTGTGTAATTCGGAAATGAAAGGGACTAACAGATTTATGCCTGTAGGTATGGTGACTGGCCGTCCCGAACAGGAGGTGTCCAGATTCTCGGGCGATCTGCTAGAAGAGCTGTCGCAAGTGCACGAGCAAGCTCGGCAGGCGATGCGAAGTGTTGCCAAGGCCTTATGGCCATCCGCCTCTCCTCCAGGGGGTATGGCAGAGCTCGTGGAGCTTGAGGGAGTCCTGGATTAGGGGGTCCTCGGACAGCTGGACTATATACTTTGGCCGGACTGTTGGACTGTGAAGATACAATATTGAAGGCTTTGTCCCGTGTCCGGGTGGGACTCTCCTTTGCGTGGAAGGCAAGCTTGGCGATTCGGATATGTAGACCTCCTTCTCTGTAACCGACTCTGTGTAACCCTAGACCCCTCCGGTGTCTATATAAACCGGAGGGTTTAGTCCGTAGGACAACAACAATCATAATCATAGGCTAGCTTCTAGGGTTTAGCCTCTATGATCTCATGGTAGATCAACTCTTGTAATACTCATATCATCAAGATCAATCAAGCAAGAAGTAGGGTATTACCTCCATCGAGAGGGCATGAACCTGGGTAAATATTGTGTCCCCCGCCTCCTGTTACCATCAGCCTTAGATGCACAATTTGGGACCCCCTACCCGAGATCCGCCGGTTTTGACACCGACATTGGTGCTTTCATTGAGAGTTCCACGGTGCCGTCACGATAAAGTCTTGATGGCTCCTTCGATCATCGGCAACGATGCGATCTAGGGTGAGGTTTTTCTCCCCGGACAGATCTTCATATCTGGCGGCTTCGTACTGTGGGCCAACTTGCTTGGCCATCTAGAGCAGATCGACAGCTACGCCCCTGGCCATCAGGTCATATTTGGAAGCTTGAACTACACTGCTGACATCCGCAGAGACTTGATCTTCGACGAATTCGAGCTTATGTCAGGCGCGCCGCATAGTCACGATGAGCATGACTTAGCTCTGCCATCGTACGGTGTTCGGGAGATCGCACCTGCGGCTACTCCGGCCCTCAATCCGGAGCAGATCGTGCCATCCGAGGATGGGTGGATGGACCCCGCCACGGAGGCCACACACTCAGCGGCGATAGAGCCGAATACTAACTTCACCTCCTATGAGACCTATGTTACTGGACCCTTGGATTCGTCCCCGGCCACAGGCTCCGAACCGCCTGCATCCGTGCCTATCCAATCTGATTGGGCACCGATCATGGAGTTTACCTCCGCGGATATTTTTCAGCACTCGCCCTTGGGCGACGTGCTAGATTCATTGAGGTCTCTCTCCTTGTCAGGAGACCCTCGGCCGAACTATGTTCGGCTCGAGTGGGAAGCGGACGACGAAGGAATTTGTTCCCCACCCACCACCCACTTAATAGCCACTGTCAACGACTTAACCGACATGCTTGATTTCGACTCCGAAGACATCGACGGTATGGACGACGATGCAGGAGAGGAACAGGAACCACCGCCCACAGGGCGCTGGACAACCACTTCATCACACGATATATAAATGGTGGATACACCCAAAGAAAACAACGACGAGGAACAGAAGGATGCAGCGGAGGACAGTCCCCTCGAGAAGCAACCAAAGCGCCGACGTAGGCGCCGCTCCAAATCCCGCCTCAGCAAAAACAGCGATAACAACACAAGAAAGAAAAATACCCTAGTCGACTCCAAAGGAAACGACGACCACATGGACCCAGTGATGGAGCAGGATGAGCCAGCGGACGGCGAACATAGTACAGAGCCGCTGTCCAATCACGGCGACACCAAGGGTAAAGCTCATCAACCTATCTCCGGAGAGGAGAACATTCCGGACGACGATGCACACATCATCCCCGAAAGGCACTTGGAACAAGAGAACCTCCGTAGAAGGCTCATTACTACCGCGAGGAGCCTGAAGAAGCAGAAGCAAAGGCTTAAGGCTGCACAGAATATGCTCAACAGCAGATGGAACAAAGTGCTTGAAACTGAAGAAAAGTATGGCGGCAGTCGCCACACAAAGAGCTATACAAAGTGCAAGCTGCTACCTGAATTCGACGACGAGGCTTTAGAGCCCATTCAGCCGAAAAATAAAACGGCTGATCAGCCGGATCAACCACCCCGTGGCCGCGATAGGGCGGCTAACAACGTCGCACACAAGTCAGCGCACGATTCACGTGAAGACTTGCAAAAAAAGCCGTTATGGCTAGGTCCATCTACGGATCTAGGAAGCGCGCTCCGGCACAGAATCATGGCTGCCCAAACGACTATACTGACCGAATAACAGCTCGGAATCAAAACCAAACGCTACAACTATCTAAAGAATGCCATGACACATCCAAATACAGGGGTGTCGTGCACCCCCTATGCTTCACCGATGAGGTGCTGGATCATGAATTTCCAGAGGGATTCAAACCCGTGAACATAGAGGCATACGACGGAACGACATACCCTAGGGTCTGGATGGAGGACTTTATCCGTCACATCCACATGGCTCGCGGAGATGATCTCCATGCCATCAAATACCTTCCCCTCAAGTTGAAAGGACTAGCTCGGCACTGGCTGAAAAGCCTCCCCGAAAACTCAATTGGAAGCTGGGAGGAGCTTGAGGATGCTTTTAGGGCCAATTTTCAAGGGACCTATGTCCGACCTCCGGACGCAGACGATTTAAGTCACATAATTCAACAGCCCGGAGAGTCAGCCCGAAATCTTTGGAATAGATTTCTCATGAAGAAGAATCAAATCGTTGACTGCCCGGATGCTGAAGCCTTAGCAGCTTTCAAGCACAGTGTCCGGGACTAATGGCTCGCCAGACACCTCGGCCAGGAAAACCCGAGGACAATGACAGCCCTAACAAGCCTTATGACCCGCTTTTGCACGAGCGAAGACAGTTGGCTGTCCCGTAGCGGCACCATCAACCCAGGCACATTCGAAGTCAAGGATGGCAACGGGAAACCACGACGCAATAAAAGCAAGCATTGAAACAACGAAGACAGCCCAGACAACACGGTGGTAAACGCTGGATTCAGGGGCTCTCGACCCGGTCAACAGAAAAAAGCCATTTAAAGGCAGCAGAGATAGACTGTCCAGCCTAAACAAGATTCTAGACAAATTATGTCAGATTCATGGCACCTCCGACAAACCTGCAAATCACACCAACAGAGAATGCTGGGTCTTCAAGCAGGCTGGCAAGCTAAACGCCGAACACAAGGGGAGGGAGACACCAAGCGAAGACGAGGATGAGCCTCGCCAGCCAAACACTGGGGGACAGAAAAAATTCCCACCAAAGGTTAAAACAGTGAACATGATTTATGCAACTCACATACCAAAGAGGAGGCGCAAACGCACACCCCGAGACCTATACGCCGTGGAGCCCGTCACCCCCAAGTTCAACCCTTGGTCGGTCTGCCCGATCACTTTTGATCGCAGGGATCACCCGACTAGTATCCGGCACGGACGATCGGCTGCCTTGGTGCTAGACCCAATAATTGACGGATACCATCTCACCCGAGTCCTCATGGATGGCAACAGTAGTATTAATCTGATATATCAGGACACCGTCCGCAAAATGGGGATAGACCCGACAAGAATTAGCCAAAGCAAAACTACCTTTAAAGTAGTAATACCAGGCCCAGAGGCCCGCTGCACGGGCTCTCTAGTACTAGAGGTTGTATTCGGTTCTCCCGACAACTTTCGAAGCGAAGAATTAACCTTCGACATCGCTCCATTCCGAAGCGGCCATCACGCACTACTCGGAAGAACGGACTTTGCTCGTTTTAATGTTGTATAACATTACGCTTATCTTAAGCTTAAGATGCCCGGTCCACGTGGCATCATTATAGTTAGCGGAAACATAGAGCGTTCCTTACGTACGGAGGAATATGTGGCGGCTCTAGCAGCCAATCACTGAACAACCTCTCCAACCAGAATAAACGATTGGTCGTCAAGACCGCAGACACGGTTAGACGAGTCCGGTGCACCACTAGCTGTAACAACTCAGATAAACCTGAGATCGGGTCGATGGATATACCCCCATAGGTGGTGCTAGGGGCTTCCCGCATGTAAAAAGGGCTACAGTTCGGCTTGACCCTATTTAGATTGCATTTTAATGGTTCATTGAGAATAACCAATTTTTCGCACGAAGACTTTCACCTGGGTTTTTCTCTTTTACAGATGATCATCGTGCTACACCCTTCCAGGATACGGCACAACGGAGACACGGGCGCAGACGTGTAGCAGGGCCCCGCTCAAAGGCTTCTTTTTAGATTAAGACCATGTGTAAACCTTTTTTTACTGCCTCTTGTTGCTTCGCTCCCTCAGGATACTCAACACAACCGAAAGGGATGCTAGCGCTATTGGCATTTCATCACATCAGACTAATGCAAGTACCTGGAAATTCAGGGCTCATTATCAAGGGCATTACTCAGCCCAGTATATGTTGCAAAGTCCGAATACCTTAGGGAGTGTTCGGCCTCGCGAGTTTTGCCTTATGTGCATCAGCTCCGAATCATGTCTTTGGTCAATAGTTGGGTTTGCCCGGCTCCTGTGTTTTGCTACCTTACGTTCCGCTCTATCGGCTAAGGTGGCACCGAGAGAACTACTGCGATTGTGCCCTGGTTCATCTGGATGAGCACCTCAGTAGAGAAAGCCGAAAAATGACTGTCATGATAAAGCGTGAGACTGGTCAACCACTCGACGACTCAGCGGAATCTTCGCGATTCCTCCGCATTAACGAAGGACCGGTTTCCCGGTCATGTATTGTAACACCCACGATGCGGCTATATCTCCCACGTGTCGGAGCACGACTTAGAGGCATAACCGCATAGTAGGCATGTTGCAAGAGGGGTAATCTTTACACATCCCATGTACTGAATAAGAAAGGGATAAAGAGTTGGCTTACAATCGCCACTTCACACAATACATAAATATAGAATTACATCATCCAGAATACAATCAAGGTCCGACTACGGAACCAAATAAAGAAAGACAACCCCTAATGCATAGATCCCCAATCGCCCTGACTAGGCTCCACTACTAATCAACTAGAAACGAAACAACACAACAAACACGATCTTCATCGAGCTCCCACTTGAGCTCAGTTGCGCCATCTGCACTGGTATCATCGGCACCTGCAACTGTTTTGGAAGTATCTGTGAGTCACGGGGACTCAGCAATCTCACACCCGTGAGATCAAGACTATTTAAGCTTATGGGTAGGAAAGGGGTAAGGAGGTGGATCTGCAGCAAGCACTAGCATACATGGTGGCTAACATACGCAAATGAGAGCGAGAAGAGAAGCAAAGCAACGGTCGTGAAACTAGAAGTGATCAAGAAGTGATCCTGAAACTACTTACGTTCAAGCATAACATGAAAACCGTGTTCACTTCTCGGACTCCGCCGGAAAGAGACCATCACGGCTACACACGTGGTTGATGCATTTTAATTAAGTCAAGTGTCAAGTTCTCTACAACCGGACATTAACAAATTCCCATCTGCCCATAACCGCGGGCACGACTTTCGAAAGTTCAAAGCCCTGCAGGGGTGTCCCAACTTAGCCCATCACAAGCTCTCACGGTCGACGAAGGATATTCCTTCTCCCAGGAAGACCCGATCAGACTCGGAATCCCAGTTACAAGACATTTTGACAATGGTAAAACAAGACCAGCAAGACTACCCGCTGTGCCGACAAATCCCGATAGGAGCTGCACATATCTTGTTCTCAGGGCACACCGGATAAGCTAAGCATACAGGAGCCGACGTAACCCAAGTTGCCAAGGGATGGCCCTGCACGGTGCTCTAGTTTGGAC
Source organism: Triticum aestivum (assembly GCF_018294505.1). Classification (NCBI taxonomy): domain Eukaryota; kingdom Viridiplantae; phylum Streptophyta; class Magnoliopsida; order Poales; family Poaceae; genus Triticum; species Triticum aestivum. Next base: position 271,834,333 of record NC_057812.1, read on the forward strand.
CAACACTCAAAGGAGCACTGGCCCGGGGGCTTAAATAAAGATGACCCTTGAGTCTGAAGAACCCAAGGGAAAAGGCTTAGGTGGCAAATGGTAAAACCAAGGCTGGGCCTTGCTGGAGGAGTTTTATTCAAAGCGAACAGTCAAGGGGTTCCCATTATAACCCAACCGTGTTAGGAACGCAAAATCAAGGAACATAACACCGGTATGACGGAAACTAGGGAGGCAAGAGTGGAACAAAACACCAGGCATAAGGCCGAGCCTTCCACCCTTTACCAAGTATATAGATGCATTAATTAAATAAGAGATATTGTGATATCCCAACAATATCCATGTTCCGACATGGAACAAACTCCATCTCCACCTACAACTAGCAACGCTATAAGAGGGGCTGAGCAAAGTGGTAACATAGCCAAACAGTGGTTTGCTAGGACAAGGTGGTTAGAGGTTTGACATGGCAATATGGGAGGCATGATAAAGCAAGTGATAGGTATCACAGTATAGCAATAGAGCGAGCAACTAGCAAGCAAAGATAGAAGTGATTTCGAGGGTATGGTCATCTTGCCTGCAAAGTACTCCGAGTTGACGAAAGCTTGATCCTCGTAAGCGTACTCAACGGGTTCCTTGACCACGTACTCGTCTCCCAGCTCTACCCAAGGCAATAACACAAGCAAAGGACCAACAATCAAACACGATGCAATGCGCAAGCAACATGATGCAAAACATGGCATGATATGCGAGATGAGGTATGCAATGCATATGCGTGCTCCGGAAGGGAAAGATTGAACAAGGCATCAACTTGGTAAACCAAGTGCGCCACTGGAAAGATGAGTTGATTTCGGTCGAAATTGATATAAAGATCACTAGAATCGGATGCACGGTTTGCAAATGGCAAGCTAAACAAGAATGGCACAATTCTGCGATTAACAACATGCTGCCATCTAGAATGCAACAAGAAACTAAGCTACTGCACTCTAACGTAGCAACAAATCACATGGCAGTGATCTACTCAAGATGCTTCACAAAAGATGAACACTAAGCTACAGCTAAATCACAAAAGAGAAGGTTCAACCAAGCATGGCAAAAGTGCAAAAGATAACAGCATCGCAGACTTGGTGAAAATAGCAACATGTCAGGAATTAACATCAGGAAGCAATGTTTAGAGCAAGATAACAACATGCTACAGGATCAGATCATAGCAATACAAGGCATGGCATGAATCTACTCAAAGCATATAAAAAAAGTCCCTTACTGACCATAAGACAAAAATGATCAGAAGATATGATGGCACCCATGTAAACATAGCAAATTTCGTTAACAGATTCAGACTTAGCAGAAAACTGGACATGGCAAAAACAGAGTTATGAAGGCATGTTTTGCGAGCTCGATGCACTCAACACAAGGTATTGAATGACAAACTAAGCATACTACCAGCAAGAAGACATGGTCAAGAAGCTAAACATGGCAAGAACAATCTCATAGCATGCATGGATCAACTACAACAACCTTGGCAAAATTGATTAACACGTAAACAATCTGCCAGGAACATTTTATAGCAAAAGTAGAGCAAGATTGAGTCATGCTAGGAGACACCATAAATGCAAACAATGGACTATATGGATAGAGCATAACCATATGCCCAAATCATCCTTACTAAACATACTCAAAAGAGGCATGGATCTCTCTGTAGCAACATGAACACATGGCATAAAAATAACAGCAGGGAAAAGACTTAGTGAAATTCTAAATCCCTGAAATCAGTAATATCACCACATTGATCACAAAAATACATGGCATACACCCCTGTAAAGATGGCATGACGTAGCCCAGAACACATGTAGGGCTCAAGCCCATATGCAGCACACAATAATCATGGCCAAAATGGTAAATGTACATAATCTGATAAGAATCAACACCTAACATTTTATAGCACTCTTGCATCAACAATTTGGGCATCAAGATAGACTCAAACAAGAATGGTCCAATGGAACAAAATGAAGAGCACATCATGATCAACATTTCGATATATGGCAGGCACATAACGGAGCTACAGGCACAGATTTATGGCATGATGAACAGAGCTAGAAACTAATGCAGACAAAGGGACTTAGAAGAAAATTCAACCTCGGATCTAGGGTTGACTCCGGGCACGAGGATCGAGGATCGACGGGGATTCGGCCAAGATTCGTCGGGAGCTCACCGGAAATGAAGGGGAGAGGTCGCCGGAGCGCGGGGACGCCGGATCCGGCCGGCCCGTGGCCGGATCTGGCCGGAGGCGCGTGGTGGCGGGCGACGCTGGTGGAGGCGTGCGGCGGCGGAGCGGCGCTGGAGAGGGCGCGTGGCGGCAGGGCGGTGCTGGAGGCGGCGCGCGGCGGCGAACAGCGCGGCGGCGCGGGAACCCGCGGGAGGCGGCGGGGTGGCGAACCGGGCAGGGTGGACCGCACCTGGGCCCGGCGGGCCGCAACGGCGGGAGACGCGGCGATGGCAGGTGGCGGCTCCGGATTGGGCAAGGGCGGCGGCGGACACGTCCGACTGCGATGGTGGACACGTCCGGCGTGCGGAGGAGGAAGATCTAGGGTTCATCCGCGAAATTTTCGGGGGAAAGGACATATATATAGGTAGAGGGAGCTAGGAGATTCCAAATGAGGAGCGGTTTTCGGCCACGCGATCGTGATCGAACGGCCGAGAGGATGGAGGGGGTTTGGATGGGTGTTGGGCCAGTTTGGAGGAGTGTTGGGCTACAACACACACGAGGCCTTTACGGTTCCCCGGTTAACCGTTGGAGTATCAAACGAACTCCAAATGGCAGGAAACTTGACAGGCGGTCTACCGGTGGTAAACCAAGGCCGCTGGTCAAATATCGGTCCATTCCGAGAATGTTTAACACCCGCACACGAAAAGAGACAAAAGAGGGCGCCGGAGGACGTAGGAGTGCCGGATTGCAAAACGGACAACGGGGAAAAAGCTCGGATGCATGAGACGAACACGTATGAAAATGCGATGCACATGATGACATGATATGAAATGCATGACACGCAAACAAATGGCAAGGCAACAACAGCGAATAACTGGAAGACACCTGGCGCAACGGTCTCGGGGTGTCACAACACTCCACCACTACGAGAGGATCTCATCCCGAGATCTAGGAAGACACCAGAGGGAAAACAGAAGAGGAAGAGAAGAGAGGTAAAACTAAGTTGCTTCTTTGACAAACGAGTGAAACCAAAGAACCTTGAGAGGTTGAACAATTTGAAAGAAATAAAACCATGAAGATGAACAACGTTGAAAAACACTCCATTAGGAAAGAGGAACAAGGAACAATACGGGAACCTTGTGGGTTGAAAGACATGAATGAAGAGCTCCCGCGGCAAGGAAGAACGTGTAACCACTCCAGTTGAAATGGAATAAGCAAGGAAAAGAACATGATATTTAACAAAATGAGACGATGGGTCGAAGAGAGCAACATCACAATGCCTTCGGAATAAAAGATAGAACAGACTAAAAGTAACAAAGAAGAAAACAACGTCTTCTACGTCGAATGAATTTGGAAGCGTCCTTAGAAAGAAGGATTGAATGGAGTTGTTGAAAAACCAACAACGAAAATAGTAAGCTTGTTGTGGGCTTATGGAAAACCTCTCGAAATCTTAAGGTGAAATTCTGCCACAAACAGAAACAATTGCTTGCTTCAGATCGACGAGGAGATGAAAAACTTCTTCCGCTGATGGGATAGGAGAAAACGTGGATCATAGATAATCACCACAATAGCAACATTCCTTAGGGAAGGCTTTAGGTGAAATATTGCACAAGATAATCTCCAGCGAAGAGATGATGGGTTTAAGTATCTCATTCCTGACAACTTTTGAATCATGAAACATGAAGGGGAAATTGTCAAGAAAGGCATAACACCATCTCAAAAGATAAGAGGAGAAACAATTGCACTCCGAATTGCAAGATGAAGAATGCTTGAGCTCATCTGAAAAGAATCTTGATGAACACTTCGAGAAGGAACTAAATCCTTTATGAACCACCATAAGAATTGAAAATGAATGAAGTAAAGGGATGAATCACTGGTAAGAATTAGCAAATGAATGAAGATACATGAGAGAGTTTAGATACAAGAGAATGAAGAGATCATGAACTGATTAAAGAATACTTGAATGATGCACCGATAAGATTTGGAGAACAATAACTGAAAGCTGGAATGAAATAATTCTGAGATGCTGGGCTCTGGGGAATCCAACTGAAAAGACTCCTGAAATGCTCCGGATGGGTGAAAAGAATTCTCACAATCAAAAACAATTATGAGAGGATAGCGGCAAGCTTGAACCGTGAATCTTTGGAGAACGGGTAAGAATTTAAGAGGAACTCCTCTTCGGTCTTCGAATCCGAGAATGATGATGAGAAATACCGTCATGAATTGTTGAGGCACTCCAGAATGAATAATAGAAAAGGTTGAACCAACGATGAAAAGAATTTGAAAAACGATCTTGGAGAAGGCATTTGACTGATGATAAATCATTCTTACGTCAAACTTTGAAATGAATTTAAGAATAACTCCGAGAAAATTAGAAGAGTCAGGTAAGATCCTGGGAAAAGACCTGTGGGTTAGGGCCCACTCAAAAGATACACCGTTAAACTATTTAAAAGATAGATTGCGCCGGTTGAATTAATTGGCTAGAATGAGATAACAACCTCGAGATATCCTGAACGGATTGATAATGGAAATGTGAACCTTCTGAGATGTCTTCAACACTCCGGAACAATTGAATAGCAAGCAGGGAATGATTATTAGGTGCACCGGCATGAGAAAAGCATTGGACAAATGTAAGGACTATGCTCAATACCAAAGCTTGAGTTGAATCTTCCGGAAAAGAAAATAAAGAAGAATGATGGACTAGTAGAGCATCTTCATGAGAAACACCAGGTAAGAACATTGATTGAAAAGAATGAAGAGACTTCACATGAATAAAAGGGTACTTGATTAAGAAATCCGTGTCCTCGAGGAAACAAAAGGGTGGGAGGGTGGGAAAACAAAGGCAATTTGGGATGGATGAAACAAACAACGTTGAGAAGACTTGAGTTGATCTTGCGGATGTTGAAAAAGATCAGATCCACTTGAAGAGAGACACACCGGTTGAAAAGGATTGACATGAAAATCTCGATTATTAGTTAAATGGCTCTGATACCAACTTGTAACAGCCACGATGCGGCTATATCTCCCACGTGTCGGAGCACGACTTAGAGGCATAACCGCATAGTAGGCATGTCGTAAGAGGGGTAATCTTTACACATCCCATGTACTGAATATGAAAGGGATAAAGAGTTGGCTTACAATTGCCACTTCACACAATACATAAATATAGCATTACATCATCCAGAATACAATCAAGGTCCGACTACGGAACCAAATAAGGAAAGACAACCCCTAATGCTAGATCCCCGATCGCCCCGATTGGGCTCCACTACTAATCAACTAGAAACGAAACAACACAACGAACACGATCTTCATCGAGCTCCCACTTGAGCTAGGTTGCGTCACTCGTACTGGCATCATCGGCACCTGCAACTGGTTTTGGAAGTATTTGTGAGTCATGGGGACTCAGCAATCTCACACCCGCGAGATCAAGACTATTTAAGCTTATGGGTAGGAAAAGGTAGTGAGGTGGAGCTGCAGCAAGCACTAGCATATATGGTGGCTAACTTACGCAAATTAGAGCAAGAAGAGAAGCAAAGCATGGTCGTGAACTAGAAGTGATCAAGAAGTGATCCTGAAACTACTTACGTTCAAGCATAACACGAAAATCGTGTTCACTTCCTGGACTCAGCCGGAAAGAGACCATCACGGCTACACACGCGGTTGATGCATTTTAATTAAGTTAAGTGTCAAGTTCTCTACAGTCAGACATTAACAAATTCCCATCTGCCCATAACCATGGGCATGGCTTTCGAAAGTTCAAAACCCTGCAGGGGTGTCCCAACTTAGCCCATCACAAGCTCTCATGGTCAACGAAGGATATTCCTTCTCCCAGGAAGACCTGATCAGACTCGGAATCCCGGTTACAAGACATTTCGACAATGGTAAAACAAGACCAGCAAAGCCGCCCCAGATGTGCCGACAAATCCCGATAGGAGCTGCACATATCTCGTACTCAGGGCACACTGGATGAGCCAGACGTCGGGTTGGCATAGACCCTGGTTGCCCAGGGGGCGCCGGACATCGCTCAGGTTGGACCAACACATAGAGAAGCACTGGCCCAGGGGCTTAAAATAAAGATGACCCTTGAGTCTGCAGAACCCAAGGGAAGGTGGTAGGTTGTTAGTGCAAATGTAAAACCAAGGTTGAGCCTTGCTGGAGGAGTTTTATTCAAAGCAAACTATCAAGGGGTTCCCATAACACCCAACCGCGCAAGGAACGCAAAATCAAGGAACATAACACCGGTATGACGGAAACTAGGGCAGCAAGAGTGGAATAAAACACCAGGCATAAGGCCGATCCTTCCACCCTTTACCAAGTATATAGGTGCATTAATTAAAATAAGAGATATTGTGATATCCCAACAAATATCCATGTTCCAACATGGAACAAACTCCATCTTCACCTACAACTAACAATGCTATAAGAGGGGTTGAGCAAAGCGGTAACGTAGCCAAACAATGTTTTGCTAGGACAAGGTGGGTTAGAGGCTTCTCATGGCAAAATGGGAGGCATGATATAGCAAGCGGTAGGTATCGCGGCATAGCAAAAGAGCGAGCAACTAGCAAACAAAGATAGAAGTGATTTCGAGGGTATGATCATCTTGCCTGCAAAGTTCTTCGAGTTGACGTAAGCTTGATCCTCGTAAGTGTACTCAACGGGTTCCTCGATCACGAACTCATCTCCCGGCTCTACCCAAGGCAAGAACACAAGCAAAGGAAACAACAATCAACCACGGTGCAATACGCAAGCAACATGATGCAAAACATGGGATGATATGCGGGATGTGATATGCAATGCATATGCATGCTCCGAAAGGAAAAGATTCAACCAGGCCTCAACTTGGCAAACCAAGTGTGCCACTGGAAAGATGAGTTGATTTCGGTCGAAATCGATATAAAGATCACCGGAATCGGATGCACGGTTTGCAAATGGCAAGCAAAACAATAATGGCACAATTCTGCGATTAACAGCACGATGCCATCTAGAATGCAACAAGAAACTAAGCTACGGCACTCCAACATAACAACAAAGCATATGGCAGTGATCTACTCAAGATGCTTGACAAAAGATGAACAGTGAGCTATGGCTAAATCACACAAGAGCAGGTTCAAACAAGTATGGCAAAAGGGCAAAAGATATCAGCATCACAGACTTAGTGAAAATAACATGTCAAGAATTAACATCAGGAAGCAAAGTTTAGAGCAAGATAACAATATGCTACAGGAACAGAACATACCAAACAAAGGTATGGCATGAATCTACTCAAAGCTTATAACAAAAGTCCCTTACTGACCATAAGCCAAAAAGGATCAGAAGATATGATGGCACCCATGTAAACATAGCAAGTTTCAATAACAGATTCAGACTTAGCAGAAAACTGGACATGGCATCAACAGAATTATGAAGGCATGTTTGCAAGCTCAATTCACTCATCACAAGGCATTGCATGACAAGCTAAGCATACTACCAGCAAGAAGACATGTTCATGAAGCTAACCATGGCAAGAACAATCTCATAGAATGCATGGATCAACTACTACAACCTTGGCAAAATTGATTAACACGTAAACAATCTGCCAGGAACATTTTATAGCAAAAGTAGAGAAAGATTGAGTCATGCTAGGAGCCTCCATAAATGCAAACAGTGACATGGATGGATAAAGCACAACCACATGTCAAAATCATCTATACTGAACATACTCAAAAGAGGCATGGATCTCTTTGTATCAACATGAATACATGGCATAAAAATAACAGCAGAGCAATGACTTAGTGAAATTCTAAGTCCCTGAAATCAGAAATATTACGAGAGCTACTTTGCATGCATGTGCTAGTCACCACATTGATCACAAAAATAAATGGCATATGCCCCTGTAAAGATGGCATGGCATAGCCCAAAATACATGTAGAGCTCATGCCCATAGGAAGCACACAATAATCCTGGCAAAAGGACAAATGCTCATAAACTGCTAAGTAACAGGAACTAACATTTTATAGCACTCTTGCAACAACAATTTGGGCATAAAGATGGACTCAAACAAGCATGGTGAAATGGAAGAAAATGAAGAGCACATCATGATGAACATTTCAATATATGGCATGCACAAAACGGAGCTATGGGCACAGAGTTATGTCATGATGAACAGAGCTAGAAAATAATGCAGATAAAGGGACTTAGAAGAAAATTCAACCTTGGATCTAGGGTTGACTCTGGGCATGAGGATCGAGGATCGATGGGGATGTGGCCGGGATTCGTTGGGAGCTCGCCGGAAATGAAGGGGAGAGGTCGCCGGAGCGCGGGGACGCCGGATCCGGCCAGCCCGTGGCCGGATCTGGCCGGAGGCGCTCTGTGGCGGGCGGCGGCAGGGCGGCGCTGGAGGCGGCGCGCGGCGGCGGGGCGGTGCTGGAGGCGGTGAGCGGCGGCTAGGGGAGGCGAACAGCGCGGCGGCGGGCGTCGGCGCAGGGCTCCACAGGGCGTGGGAGCCCGCGGGAGGCGGTGGGGCGGCGAACCGGGCCGGGCGGGCCGTGCCTGGGCCTGGCGGGCCGCGGCTGTAACACCCACGATGCGGCTATATCTCCCACGTGTTGGAGCATGACTTAGAGGCATAACCGCATTGTAGGCAATGTCGCAAGAGGGGTAATCTTTACACAACCCATGTATTGAATAAGAAAAGAGGTACATATTTGGCTTACAATCGCCACGTCGCACAATAGCATAAATATATCATTACAATCATCCAGATACAATCAAGGTCCGACTACGGAACCAAAATAAAGACATCCCCAAATGCATAATGTCCCCGATCGTCCTGAGTCCTCATTGAACTCCCACTTGAGCTCAGTCACATCTCCTGGAACGGTATCATCGGTCCCTGCATCTGGTTTTGAAGTAATCCGTGAGTCACGGGGACTCAGCAATCTCACACCCTCGCGATCAAGACTATTTAAGCTTATAGGTCGGGTAAAAGGTATGAGGTGGAGCTGCAGCAAGCACTAGCATATATGGTGGCCAACATACGCAAATGAGAGCGAGAAGAGAAGGCAAGGCACGATTGAGAAACTATGATCAAGAAGTGATCCTAGACCAACCTACGTTCAAGCATAACACGAGACCGTGTTTTCTTCCCGGACTCCGCCGAAAAGAGACCATCACGGCTGCACACACTGTTGATTCATTTTAATTAAGTTTAAGTTTCAGGTTATCTACAACCGGACATTAAAAAATTCCCATCTGCCCATAATCGTGGGCACGGCTTTCGAAAGTTCAAATCCCTACAGGGGTGTCCCAACTTAGCCCATCACAAGCTCTCACGGTCAACGAAGGATATTCCTTCTCCTAGGATGGCCCGATCAGACTCGGAATCCCGGTTACAAGACATCTCGACAATGGTAAAACAAATCCAGCAAGACCACCCGAATGTGCCGACAAATCCTGATAGGAGCTGCACATATCTCGTTCTCAGGGCACACCGGACAAGCAATCCGTACAACTAAAACCAACCCTCGAGTTTCCCCGAGGTGGCGCTGCAAGGGGCTCTAGTTTGGACCAACACTCAGAGGAGCACTGGCTCGGGGGTTTAAAATAAAGATGGCCCTTGAGTCCGTGGAACCCAAGGGAAAAAGAGGCTAGGTGGCAAATGGTAAAACCAAGGTTAGGCCTTGCTGGAGGAGTTTTATTCAAGGCGAACTGTCAAGGGGTTCCCATTATAACCCAACCGTGTAAGGAACACAAAATCAAGGAACATAACACCGGTATGACGGAAACTAGGGCGGCAAGAGTGGAACAAAACACTAGGCATAAGGCCGAGCCTTCCACCCTTTACCAAGTATATAGGTGCATTAAAGTAGATAAGATATAATAGTGATATCCCAACAATAAACATGTTCCAACAAGGAACAAACTCCAATCTTCACCTGCAACTAACAACGCTATAAGAGGGGCTGAGCAAAGCGGTAACATAGCCAAACAACGGTTTGCTAGGACAAGGTGGTTTAGAGGTTTGACATGGCAATATGGGAGGCATGATAAAGCATGTGGTAGGTATCATAGCATAGTCATAGCAATAGAGCGAGCAACTAGCAAGCAAAGATAGAAGTGATTTCGAGGGTATGGTCATCTTGCCTGCAAAGTTCTCCGAGTTGACATAAGCTTGATCCTCGTAAACATTCTCAACGGGTTCCTCGATCACGTACTCATCTCCCGGCTCTACCCAAAGCAAGACACAAGCAAAGGGAGACACAATCAACCACGGTGCAATGCGCAAGCAACATGATGCAAAACATGTCATGATATGCGGGATGTGATATGCAATGCATATGCATGCTTTGGAAAGGAAAGATTGAACCAGGCCTCAACTTGGAAAACCAACAGTGCCGCTAGAAAGATGAGTTGATTTCGGTCGAAATCGACCTAAAGATCACCGGAATCGGATGCACGGTTTGCAAATGGCAAGCAAAACAATAATGGCACAAAGCTGCGATTAACAGCATGAGGCCATCTAAAAGCATCAAGAGCCATAATCTACTGCACTCTAACATAACAACAAAGCACATGGCAGTGATCCTCTCAAGATGCTTGACAAAAGATGAACACTGAGCTACGGCTAAATCACACAATAGCGGGTTCAAACAAGCATGGAAAAAGTGCAAAAGATATCAGGTTCACAGACTTAGTGGAATTAACAACATGGCAGGATTTAACATCAGGAAGCAATGTTTAGAGCCAGATAACAACATGCTACAGGAACATATCATGGCAAATCAAGGCATATCATGAAGCTACTCAAAGCATATAACAAAAGTGCCTTACTGACCATAAGCGAAAAGGGATCAGAAAATAAAATGGCACCCATGTAAACATAGCAAGTTTCGTTAATAGATTCAGAAAGCAGAAAACTGGAACATGGCAAAAACAGATTTACATAGGCATGTTTACGAGCTCGATGCACTCACCCCAAGACATTTCATGACAAACTAAGCATACACCCAGCAAGTAGACATGATAAATAAGCTAACCATGTCAAGAACACTCCCATAGCATGCAAGAATCAACTACAACAACCTTGGCAAAATTGAATAACATGTAAACAATATGCCAAGAACATTTTATAGCAAAAGTAGAGCAAGATTTAGTCATGCTAGGGCACTCCATAATTGCAAACAAAGACATGGATGAATAGAGCATAACAATATCTCAAAATCATCCATACTGAACATGCTCAAAAGAGGCATGGATGACTCTGTAGCAACAAGAATACATGGCATAAAAATATCATCAGGGCAAAGACTTGGAAGAATTCTAAGTCCCTGAAATCAGCAACATCACGAGGGCTACTTTACATGCTTGTTATAGTCACCACAAAGATCACAAAAATACATGGCATACACCCCTAGAAAGATGGCATGGGATACTACAAAACACATGTAGGGCTCAAGTTCATAGGAGGCACACATTAAACATGACAAAAATGGCAAATGACCAAAATCTGTTAAGAATCTGAAACTAACATTACATAGCACTCTTGCAACAGCATTTAGGGCATCAAGATGAACTCAAATGAACATGATGCAATGGAACGAAACGAAGTACACATCGAGACGAACAATTTGATATGCTACACACCCAAAACAGAGCCATGGATGCAAAGTTATGATGTGATGAATTATGCTAAAAAGTATTGGGACTTGGAGGAGAAACGAGGTCAACCTCCCAGATCTGGATCTAGGGTTTCGGCGCGCTTCTCAAGGTTAGACGGGGGGGCTCGCCAGAGTTATTGTAGACGGCCGGAGAGGAAAGGACTTGCCGGATCCGGCGATGGAGAGCTCGCCGGTGGCCGGAGTTGACGAAGGCGGCGACCAGGCGCGGCGAGGCTCGGGCAGGCGGTGGCGCGGCAGGGCGGCACGGGCGGAGCCGGTGGAGGCGAGTGGCGGTGGGCGACGGCCGGCACCGGTGGAGGCAAGCGGCGGCGAGGCGGAAGGTGGCACGCGCGCGCTAGCGCTGTCGGGCAGGCGGCGGGGCGGAGCGGGCCGCGGGGGCCGGGGTTGGGCCCGGCGGGCCTCGGCGATGTGGGGCGCAGCGGCGCCCCGTGGTGGGAGGTGGTTGGATGGGGGGAGCGGGGCAGACATGTCTGGCCTGATCGGACGCGTCCGGCGGCGGGAGGAGGAAGACGCTAGGGTTAGGGTTGAAATGATCCGGGATTTTCGGGGGAGATGCCTATTTATACATAGAAGGAGCTAGGAGGCTCGAAATTGAGCATGGTTTTCGGCCACGCGATCGTGATCGAATGACCGAGATGATGGAGGGGGTTTAGCTGGGCTTTGGGCCACTTTGGAGAGGTGTTGGGCTGCAACACACACGAGGCCTTCACGGTTCCTCGGTTAACCGTTGGAGTATCCAACGAAGTCCAAATGGCACAAAACTTGACAGGCAGTCTACTTGTAATACACCAAGGCCGCTTGGCAAGTCTCGGTCCAATCTGAGAATGTTTAACACCCGCACATGAAAAGAAGCAAAAGGGGACACCGGAGGACATAGGAGCGCTGGAATGCAAAACGGACAACGGGGGAAATGCTCGGATGCATGAAACGAACACGTATGCAAATGCGATGCACATGATGACATGATAAGAGATGCATGACAAAGACAAAAGCAACATGGAGACAAAACCCAACAACGAGGAATCTCATAACTTAGTGCCGGAAATGGCAAGAGTTGGAATACAAATATGGTAGGTTACATATGGGGCGTTACAGCGGCGGCGGGAGACACGGTGATGACAGGTGGCGGCTCCAGATTGGGCGAGGGCGGTGGTGGACACGTCCGACTGCGACGGTGGACACGTTCGGTGTGCGGAGGAGGAAGATCTAGGGTTCATCCGCGAAATTTTCGGGGGAGAGGACATATATATAGGTAGAGGGAGCTAGAAGAGTCCAAATGAGGAGCGGTTTTCGGCCACGCGATCGTGATCGACCGAGAGGATGGAGTGTGTTTGGATGGGTTATTGGGCCACTTTGGAGGGGTGTTGGGCTGCAACACATACGAGGCCTTTACGGCTTCCCGGTTAACCGTTGGAGTATCAAACGGGCTCCAAATGGCACGAAACTTGATAGGCGGTCTACCGGTGGTATACCAAGGCCGCTTGGCAAATCTCGGTCCATTCTGAGAATGTTTAACACCCGCTCAGAAAAGTGGCAAAAGAGGGCGCCGGAGGATGTAGGAGTGTCGGATAGCAAAACAGACAACGGGGAAAATGCTCGGATTCATGAGACGACCACGTATGTAAATGCGGTGCACATGATGACATGATATGAAATGCATGACATGGACAAAATGCAAAACGAAGACAAAACCCAACCACGAGGAAACTCACAACACATCTCCGGAAAAGGCAAGAGTCGGAGTACAAATATGGAAAGTTGTATCCGGGGCATTACAACACTCCACCACTACGAGAGGATCTCGTCCCGAGATCTAGGATGGCACCGGAGGGAAAACAGAAGTGGAAGAGAGGAGGTAAAACTAAGTTGCTTCTTTGACAAACGAGTGAAACCAAAGAACCTTAGAGGTTGAACGACTTTAAAGAAGAAAACAACGAAGATGAACAAAGTCCAAAACACTCCGTTAGAAAAGAGGAACAGGGAAGAACAAATTCGGACAGCAGTCCGGTTGAAAAGAGATGCAAGACTTGATAGGATGAGAAGGACTTGAGCAGAGGACACAACACTCCGGTTAAATGGATAAGCACGAAAAGAACACGATCCTCACAATTCGAGATGATGATTGAAAAGAGCAACATCACAAAGCCTCCGGGAGAAAGAATAGACTATCGATCATTGGAATAAGAATGGAGAAGAAAATGCCAAGTTCTGCCACAAGTGAGCTTGGAAATCACACTTCCAAGAAAGATATAACGAAGTTGTTGGAAAACCAACAAAAAAATGAATAAACTTGTAGTGGGATTATGGAAAATTTCTCAAAATTGGGGCGAAATTCAACCACTACGGAAACGAAAGATTGGAATGAGATCAACAAATTGGATCATAGATAAGCACCATAATGGCAACATTCCCAATGAAAGGCTTTAGGTGAAATCTAGACCAAGATAACTTCAAGGAAGAAAGTGATGGGTTTAAATATCTCATTCTTGTGAATGAAGAATGATATATTACCACCTCAAAAGATAAGGAAGAACAATTGCACTCTGGATTGCAAAATGAAGAAAACTTGAGCTCCTGTGAAAAGAGTCTCAATGAACACTTCGAGAAGGAATTAAATCCTTGATGAACCATCATGTAGAAACTCCATTAAGAACTCTGGTAATAAAAGAATGATCAAACGAAATGAAGGAAGAAAATAATAAGGTTGAAGCCTTGCAATGATTAGATGGATCTTTGCGACGAGATAATGCGGGAAACTTGGAACTCCGGAAAAGAAAGATGAACAATTGAAAACGAGAATTTGATTAGCCTCCAGACTAAAGAATTGAATTCACTCGATGAAACAAGAATAAGAATTACATTATGCATATCTTCACCAATTTAAATTGATGACAAGCAATGAATTTGGCATACTACTTATTCTCAATGGAAAAGATTAAGGAGAGATATAGCACAAACTTGGGAAGGTCTTGATGGAACCGCCGGTGGGATTTGGAAACAACAAATGAATTGATATGACAACAAGGTAAGAGAAATCTTGAACGAACCACCATAAGAATTGAAAATGAATGAAGAAAAGATAAAGAAACACCGGGAAGAATTAGAAAATGAACGAAGATACTTGAGAGAATTTAGATGCATGAGAACGAATAGATCACGAGATGATTAGAGAATACTTGAACGATGCATTGGTAAGATTTAGAGAAAGAGAGCTGAAAGCTGAGAATGAATAATTCTGAGATGATGGGCTTCAGAGAATCCCACTGAAAAGACTCCTGAATTGCTCCGGATGGGTGAAAAGAATTCTCACAATCAAAACAATTATGAGAGGATGGCCTCAAACTAGAACCACGAATCTTCGAGAGAACGGACCAAGATTTAGAGGAAACACTTCTTCGGTCTTCAAATGCAAAGAATGACAATAAGAAACATCACCTTGAATTATTGAGACACTCCGGAATGAATGATAGAAAAGTTGACCAACGTTGAAAGAATTGGAAAGATCTTGAAGAAAGACACATGACTGATGATAATTCATTCTTATGTCATACTTTGAAAGGATTTCGAAAATAACTCCGGAAAATTAGAAGAGTCAGGTAAGATCCTGGGAAAAGACCTATGGGTTAGGGCCCACTCAAAAGAAACACCGTTGAACGATTGCCTAGGAAGAGATACCGATTGATTTAAATGGCTCGAAAGAGATAACAATCTCGAGATATCTTGAACGAATTAGCAATGGAACCACCATAAGATATCTGATACCAACTTGTAACACCCATGATGCGGCTATATCTCCCACGTGTCGGAGCACGACTTAGAGGCATAACCACATAGTAGGCATGTCGCAAGAGGGGTAATCTTTACACATCCCATGTACTGAATAAGAAAGGGATAAAGAGTTGGCTTACAATCGCCACTTCACACAATACATAAATATAGCATTACATCATCCAGAATACAATCAAGGTCCGACTACGGAACCAAATAAAGAAAGACAACCCCTAATGCATAGATCCCCGATCGCCCCGACTGGGCTCCACTACTGTTCAACTTGAAACGAGACAACATAACGAACACGATCTTCATCGACCTCCCACTTGAGCTCAGTTGCGTCATCTGCACTGGTATCATCGGCACCTGCAACTATTTTGGAAGTATCTGTGAGTCACGGGGACTTAGCAATCTCACATCTGCAAGATCAAGACAATTTAAGCTTATGGGTAGGAAAGGGGTAATGAGGTGGAGGTGCAGCAAGCACTAGCATATATGGTGGCTAACATACGCAAATGAGAGCGAGAAGAGAAGCAAAGAAACAGTCGTGAAACTAGAAGTGATCAAGAAGTGATCCTGAAACTACTTAAGTTCAAGCATAACACGAAAACCGTGTTCACTTCCCGGACTCCGCCGGAAAGAGACCATCACGGCTACACACATGGTTGATGCATTTTAATTAAGTCAAGTGTCAAGTTCTCTATAACCGGACATTAACAAATTCCCATCTACCCATAACCGCGAGCACGGCTTTTGAAAGTTCAAAACCCTGCATGGGTGTCCCAACTTAGCCCATCACAAGCTCTCCCGGTCAATGAAGGATATGCCTTCTCCCAGGAAGACCCGATCAGACTCGGAATTCCCGTTACAAGACATTTCGGCAATGGTAAAACAAGACCAGCAAGACCACCCACTGTGCCGACAAATCCCGATAGGAGCTGCACATATCTCGTTCTCAAGGCACACCGGATAAGCTAAGTGTACAGGAGCCGACGTAACCCAAGTTGCCAAGGGATGGCCCCGCACAGTGCTCTAGTTTGGACCAACACTCAGAGCAGCACTGGCCCGGGGGCTTAAATAAAGATGACCCTTGAGTCTGCAGAACCCAAGGGAAAAAGGCTTAGGTGGCAAATGGTAAAACCAAGGTTGGGCCTTGCTGGAGGAGGTTTATTCAAAGCGAACTATCAAGGGGTTCCCATTATAATCCAATCGCATAAGGAACGAAAAATCAAGGAACATAACATAGGTATGACGGAAACTAGGGCGGCAAGAGTGGAACAAACACCAGGCATAAGGCCCAGCCTTCCACCCTTTACCAAGTATATAGATGCATTAATTAAATAAGACATATTGTGATATCCCAACAGTATCCATGTTCCAACATGGAACAAACTCCATCTCCACCTGCAACTAGCAATGCTATAAGAGGGGCTGAGCAAAGCGATAACATAGCCAAACCATGGTTTGCTAGGACAAGGTGGGTTAGAGGTTTGACATGGAAATATGGGAGACATGATAAAGCAAGTGATAGGTATCGTGGCATAGCAATAGAGCAAGCAACTAGCAAGCAAAGATAGAAGTGATTTCGAGGGTATGGTCATCTTGCCTGCAAAGTACTCCGAGTTGACGAAAGCTTGATCCTCGTAAGCGTACTCAACGGGTTCCTCGATCACATACTCATATCCCGGCTCTACCCAAGGCAAGAACACAAGCAAAGGACCAACAATCAAACATGGTGCAATGCGCAATCAACATGATGCAAAACATGGCATGATATGCGGGATGAGGTATGCAATGCATATGCGTGCTCCGGAAGGGAAAGATTGAATAAGGCATCAACTTGGCAAACAAGTGCGCCGCTGGAAAGATGAGTTGATTTCGGTCGAAATCGATATAAAGATCACCGGAATCGGATGCACGGTTTGCAAATGGCAAGCAAAACAAGAATGGCACAATTCTGTGATTAATAGCACGATGCCATCTAGAATGCAACAAGAAACTAAGCTACTGCACTCTAACATAGAAACAAAGCACATGGCAGTGATCTTCTCAAGATGCTTGACAAAAGATGAACACTGAGCTACGGCTAAATCACACAGGAGCAGGTTCAACCAAGCATGGCAAAAGTGCAAAAGATAATAACATCACAAAATAGCAACATGTCAGGAATTAACATCAGGAAGCAATGTTTAGAGCAAGATAACAACATTCTACAGGATCAGAATCATAGAAATACAAGGCATGGCATGAATCTACTCAAAGCATATAGCAAAAGTCCCTTACTGACCTTAAGCCAAAAAGGATCAGAAGATATGATGGAACCCATGTAAACATAGCAAGTTCCGTTAACAGATTCAGACATTGGCAAAAACAGAGTTATGAAGGCATGTTTGCGAGCTCGATGCAATGAACACAAGGCATTGCATGACAAACTAAGCATACTACCAGCAAGAAGACATGATCAAGAAGCTAAACATGGCAAGAACAATCTCATAGCATGCATGGATCAATTACAACAACCTTGGCAAAATTGATTAACACGTAAACAATCTGCCAGGAACATTTTATAGCAAAAGTAGAGAAGTCATGCTAGGGGACTCCATAAATGCAAAAAAGGGAACGGATGGATAGAGCATAACCATATGCCGAAATCATCCTTACTGAACAAACTCAAAAGAGGCATGGATCTCTCTGTAGCAACATGAACACATGGCATAAAAATAACAGCAGGGAAAAGACGGTGAAATTCTAAGTCCCTGAAATCACCAATATCACGAGAGCTACTTTGCATGCTTGTGCTAGTCACCACATTGATCACAAAAATACATGGCATACACCCCTGTAAAGATGGCATGGCATAGCCCGAAACACATGTAGGGCTCAAGCCCATATGCAGCACACAATAATCATGGCAAAAATGGCAAATGCTCATAATCTGATAAGAATCAGCA
Source organism: Triticum aestivum (assembly GCF_018294505.1). Taxonomy (NCBI): domain Eukaryota; kingdom Viridiplantae; phylum Streptophyta; class Magnoliopsida; order Poales; family Poaceae; genus Triticum; species Triticum aestivum. The sequence goes on from NC_057812.1 coordinate 271,852,905, forward strand.
CCTAACATTTTATAGCACTATTGCATCAACAATTTGGGCATCAAGATGGACTCAAACAAGCATGGTGCAATGGAACAAAATGAAGAGCACATCATGATGAACATTTCGATATATGGCACGCACAAAACGGATCTACGGGCACAGAGTTATGGCATGATGAACAGAGCTAGAAAATAATGCAGACAAAGGGACTTAGAAGAAAATTCAACCTCGGATCTAGGGTTGACTCCGGGCACGAGGATCGAGGATCGACGGGGATGCGGCCGGGATTCATCGAGAGCTCGCCGAAAATGAAGGGGAGAGGTCGCTGGAGCGCGGGGACGCCAGATCCGGCCGGCCCGTGGCTAGATCTGGCCGGAGGTGCGCGGCGGCGGGCGGCGCTGGTGGAGGCGTGCGGCAGCGGGGCGGCGCTGGAGGCGGGGCACAGTGGCGCGCGGCGGCTGGGGGCGGCGAACAGCGCTGCGGCGGCGTGGGGCTCCGCTGGGCGCGGGAGCCCGCGGGAGGCGGCGGGGCGGCGAACCGGGCCGGGCGGGCCGCGCCGGGGCCCGGCGGGCCGCGGCGGCGGGAGACGCTGTGGTGACAGGTGGCAGCTCCGGATTGGGCGAAGGCGGTGGCGGACACATCCGACTGCGACGGTGGACACGTCCGGCGTGCGGAGGAGGAAGATCTAGGGTTCATCCGCGAAGTTTTCGGGGGAGAGGACATATATATAGGTAGAGGGAGCTAGGAGAGTCCAAATCAGGAGCGGTTTTCGGCCACGCGATCGTGATCGAACGGCCGAGAGACGGAGGGGGTTTGGATGGGTGTTGGGCCACTTTGGAGGGGTGTTGGGCTGCAACACAGACGAGGCCTTTACAGTTCCTCGGTTAACCGTTGGAATATCAAACGAACTCCAAATGGCACGAAACTTGACAGGCGGTCTACCGGTGGTAAACCAAGGCCACTTGGCAAATCTCGGTCCATTCCGAGAATGTTTAACACCCGCACACGAAAAGAGACAAAAGAGGGCGCCGGAGGACGTAGGAGTGCCGGATTGCAAAACGGACAACAGGGAAAAAGCTCGGATGCATGAGACGAACATCTATGCAAATGCGATGCACATGATGACATGATATGAAATGCATGACACGCAAACAAATGACAAGGCAACAACAGCAAATAACTTGAAGACACCTGGTGCAACGGTCTCGGGGCATCACACATATGTGCGCGCACCGTATTTGGATGAGCGCAGAAGTACCAGGGGCTATATAGTAGCCCCACCGTCAGACTCCTATGGCTAAGTGAAAGTGTTAAAGCTATATAGTCTGATTGCCTTGTTCGCCGCGCTATCACCTCCTTAATGGACCAAGACATTGGGTCAAGTGTGAATACGTGCTTTTCCGAACACCCCTGCATTATGTGCCTGGGGGCTGAAGCCAACGACTGCGAACTTTCAGGTTATATACATACATAAACGGCTGCACAGGAGGCATCACAATACTTTCAGGCAAAAGTATAAACACAACCTTTATAATCCAAATAGCATTGTTTTTACAATTGGGATACATGTCACTCGAACATGATACTCTTTGAGCACTGAGCCTCTATTAAACGAGCGCCTTCTAGGACTTGTTCAAAATAGTGCTCAACCGAGACCTGGCCTACGGCCGGATCTCGGGTTGCAATAGCGGTGGCCTCCATCTCTGCCTAGTATGTCTTAACACGGGCAAGAACCATCCGCGCACCCTCTATGCATGCTGACCTCTTTACAGCGTCGATATGTGGCACAACACCAAGGAATCGTTGCACTAAACCAAAATAACTATTCAGCCTTGGTCCCTTCGGCCAAAGATGATCCACGACAAACCTCATGGCAAGTCCGGACAACCTATGGAGCTCGGCCCACTCGGCCATTTGTTCATTTAACAGCGGCGGACGCGTTGGAGCACTGAACTGCGACCAGAACAATCTTTCCACTTCATGATCTTTCTGATCTTTGAAAAACTCAGTCGCATCAGCAGCACTCATTGCCAAGTCCAAGTACGTGTCTGCAGCACTCCATAATTGATCCAGAGGGGCATACTTCGGATCTCCGAACTTCGTCCGCAACAAAAAGGGCTTTCCTAGCCGTGATATCTCCGGCTTGACGGAGCTCCTCCTTCGCCGCTCTGATTTTAGAGCGGGTTTCCTTGGCTGCTTCCACGGCTTTCTTCACGTCAGCCGCCTTCGCTTGGCTTTCCTTTTCAATAAGCTCATATCGGTCACCGGCATCTTTCAGCTCAACAGCCATCTTGGCTATTTTATCTTCGCTCTGGCGATGAGAAGCCTGTTCGGCTCTTAAGTCTTCGGCCACCTTTAGGGCGGCCACATCACTTCTCCTGGCTTGTTCCTTGGCTCGGGCAAGTTCCGCCTGAAAGGTCTCCATGGCAGCAGCTCCATCTGCAGTCACAACATATTATAGATACTAGCATCATGCTCCTCTTAATATTTGTTGACCACTCGAAAATACATACCCTGTGCCTCGTCCAGCCGCTTGTTCACAAGCCCAATGTCGGCATCTGCTACGTCAAGTTGCCGCCTCAATCCGGCAAACTCAGCTGTCCGACCAGCCACCGGCCCCTCAGCGGCCTGCACATGAAAGTAGCACGATCATTACCTGGGACTATGATCCTCTGTTTGCCGCCTCTGGACAGCAACCAGAGTCTCAGGGGCTACTATCTGTATAGAGCACACCTAGCGTGTGCGGTACCGTCAAAAAATTTATATATTACTTTGTGTACCTCAAAGCCTCTTAGCAGGCTCATAAAAGCCTCATGCAACCCACTTTTGGCAGATGAAATCCTCTCAACCACCGTACCCATTAAAGTATGAGATGCCTCTGAGATAGCCGCTTGCTCCAAAAGACCCATCAGTGCGTCTGGTTGTGCACCGGACAATCCCAGACTCTTTTTGTTGCTCTCCTTAGGATCCGAATACTCCGGACTTCGGGTGGCCGAAGGGTTACCTACTGGCCTTGGCGGATCAGGAGAAATCCTCTGTGATGACACCTCAGGGTCGTCCGCCCTAGGAGGCGGGGAGACAGGGGGAGGCGTTTTGCTCTCCATCATATTCGGAAGAAGATCCCCTGAAGACGAACTCTGTCGAGAAGGGCTATGGGCCGGACTGCAAGATATATGTCCCGGTTATTGTCCTCTAAGATAAAGAAGGATATATTTACCAAAAGTACTCTTGTTCACTTACAGCTCGGTGGAAGACTGGCCCCCTTGCGGGTGCTGTGCGGTAAGGACGCCCTCCGGGGCAGGACCCCCTGGCGCAGGTTTCTTCCCTCATTTGGAAACCTTCGTTTCCAAGTCTTCAGAGGCGGTCCTTTACCTTCCTTGGGGAGAGGGGATTCTAGATTCTTCTCCCTGATTATCCTCCTTCGCGGAGACACTAATTCCCTCGGTTTGGATGAGTAATGTGTGAAGCCCGCTTTCGGCTTCTTTATTCCTCCCTTTATCTTCCCCTGATGGCACTTGATAAGGTGCGTGCTCAAGCATCTTGGCTAGTACAGGATCCGGTGAGCCTTCGGGGAGGGGGGCCGAACACCTGATCCTCTCCGCCTTTCTTATCCAGTCCTGGCCGAGAGTGATTTTTTCAGGATGATGTTATGACAAATAAAAAGACAACATGTTCGGCCGCAAAATTACTTACGTGGGTATCTAAACGGTTGCAGTTGAGACCCGCATCCTCGGTGGTGTCCGGACACTTTATTCGTGATCCGAAGAACAATCCATACATCTCTTCGAGTGTCACACCGAAGAATTGCTGAATAGTTCATGGTCCTTCCGGGTCGAACTCCCACATACGGAGAGATCAACGTTGGCATGGCAGGACCCGACGAACTAGCATAAATTGCATTACCTTGACAAGACTAACATCCCTCTTGAGGAGATCTTGGATGCAACTTTGCAATGTCAGCACGTCATTAACTGGGCCCCAGTCTAGCCCCTTGTTGACCCATGACGCCAGTTGCGACGGGGGACCCGAGCGGAAGGCGGGGGCAGCTGCCCACTTTGTACCTCGGGGAGCTGTGATGTAAAACCACTCCCGCTGCCATAAGTGGGACACCTCCGAGAAGGAACCCTTTGGCCATAGAGCATTGACACCTTTGCTTATTATGACACCTCCGCATTCTGCGTGTCGCCCATCGATCGTCTTTGGCTTCACATTGAAGGTCTTGACCATAAGCCGAAGTGTGGGGTGATGTGGAGGAAGGCCTCACACACAACGATAATTGACGAGATGTGAAGGATGGAATCTGGAGCTAGATCGTGGAAATAGAGCCCGTAATAGAACATAAGCCCTCCTACAAAGGGATCAAGACTAAAGCCTAGCCCTCGGAGGAAGTGGGAAACAAATACGACACTCTCATTGGGTTCAGGAGTGGGGATGACCTGCCCTTGAGCAGGCAGCCTGTGCGAGATTTCGGCGGTCGGATACTTGGCTTCCCTTTGCTTCTTGATGTCCTCCTTTGTGACAGAGGAGGCCATCCACCGACCTTGAACATTGGATCCGGACATGGTTGAAGGTCCGAAGCGCTTAGCCTAAGCCTTGGGTGTTGGAACTCGAGGTGGGGGAGGGGAAGGATCGAGCCCAAGAAGAAAAGGACAGGCCTTGGCCCCTTTATAAAGAGGGTGAATATCAATCATCCTCCGCGTGGCTGTTTAGAACTTGCCTAAAATCGAGGAGTCATACTAACAAGCATGATTGGGTTACCCAAACCCATATTGATGAGAATCCCGTGATAAGGGGAACACGATCTCTGCTTCGATGAGACGTGCCAAGAAAACCGCCTCGCAACACATGCAGTGGCAGGCTGGGAAAAACGGTTCGTAATGATCGAACCACGGCAGATGTCACGTTATGAAAAGTTGTCAGCAGATTAGATTTGTGGAATATTATACTCTCTATGGTGGTATGTGGAATTTGTTTTATAGAGCCGGACACAATCCTTGTGTTCAAAAAATTTATATGGAGTATTTGGAGAAGGAACCCGCCATGCAATGCCGAAGACAATCTGCATGCCGGACTCATCATCATTGAAGCCTGGTTTAGGGGCTACTGAGGGAGTCTTGGATTAGGGGGTCCTCGGACAGCCGGACTATATACTTTGGCCAGACTGTTGGACTATGAAGATACAAGATTGAAGGCTTCGTCCCGTGTCCGGGTGGGACTCTCCTTTGCGTGGAAGGCAAGCTTGGCGATTTGGATATGTAGATCTCCTCTGTAACCGACTCTGTGTAACCCTAGCCCCCTCCGGTGTCTATATAAACCGAAGGGTTTAGTCCGTAGGACAACAACAATCATAATCATAGGCTAGCTTCTAGTGTTTAGCCTCTACGATCTCGTGGTAGATCAACTCTTGTAATACTCATATCATCAAGATCAATCAAGCAGGAAGTAGGGTATTACCTCCATCGAGACGAGAGGGCCCGAACCTGGGTAAACATTGTGTACCCCGCTTCCTGTTACCATCAGCCTTAGACGCACAGTTCGGGACCCCCTACCCGAGATCCGTCGGTTGTGACACCGACAGAGCTGTTCAAAGGGGCACGGTGGCGTATTCGGTTATGGAAGATATCAGCCTGCCGGGAAGGTGCGCGAGAGGCCTGGGCCATGGTAAAAACACGATATACCAAGCTTGATCCGAATCATATGGCCCGGGTCGGGCCGCTAGGGTCAGATGGGAAAGGAATTCTTGTTAGTTTGGTATATGACCAAGTAGAAGTAGCTGCCAAGTATTCCCAATAGGATTGTAGGCTAGACAGCCTGTTGGACGGCATAGAGGAGGAAGTTTTTGAGTCCAAGTGACTATGTACTTTCCTTAATATATTTGTTCCTAGCCGGATTGTAAAAATGATTGTCATGGCCGACCTTTTCGCTTCGACCTCTGGACCCAAAGGTGCGGAGTGTTTCCGAATACTCGAGCGGTAAAAATAAACCGGGGTATGCGTGGAAACCGGGCGTAGGGGTCATAGTTGCTTGAACAGACAAGTTGTATCCGGCTAGCTATGTTTATTACATTGTGACTGTAAGAAACATCTTCCAGAGAGAATAGTTCTGTTAAGGGTTTCTTTCCCTAAGGTGCATGCGTTAATAAGCATGTCCGACTGTGATCGAAAACATCACAGTATAGGTAGCATCTGGGGGTTCATAGTGTGAAGAAATGAAAAACATCTTTAGTCCGCTGACCGAATATTCCCTTAAGAACGCTAGCTTTCGGCTTCACCCAGTCTAAGGTACACATCTGGATGACCCGACAGTAACAATCACAGAGGTGCTCCCTTTATGCCCTAGCCAAACTAACGGGAACGTAGGGCATAAGCACAGGAGCCAGGCAACCCAGCTTGGCCAAAACTTAAGTCATATTGATGCATATAAGGGCGAAGAAAAGGTACATGTGAGGAAAAACACATATGTAATGAGCTTGATGCTCGGGAAATAATGATAATAAGCTTTTGTGCAAAAAGCCCCCAGGTATAATGGACGTACACATTTAAGAATGTGTTATAGGTGTACAGTTGTAGCCACACGAAAAAACTTTCAGGCTAAAAAAGAGGGTGAAAAGAGAGGATAAAAAATAATGTAAGCGATAGGGAGGAGGAAGCAAACGAAGGGTTCGGCGCTAGGCATAGAATCTTTGGAGTCTGGCCGCATTCTAGGGGTTTGGTTCGAGGCGGTTATCTGATGCATCACGCAGGCGGTACGCTCCTCCAGTGAGAACTTCGTCAATCATGAAGGGACCCTCCCACTTGGGCTTGAGTTTGTCCTTTTTCTTCTCCGGCAAGCGTAGAACGAGTTCGCCAACATTGTAAGTCTTGGCTCGTACTTCTCTGCTTTGATATCTACAAGCCTGCTATTGATAAAATGCGGAACGGGCTTTTGCAACGTCGCGCTCCTCCTCCAGGGCATCTAAGCTGTCCTGCCGATCAAGCTCGGCCTCTCTCTCTTCGTACATGCGCACTCGAGGTGAGTCATGAATAATGTCGCAGGGTAACACAACCTCTGCGCCGTACACCATGAAGAAAGGTGTATATCCGATAGTACGATTGGGCATGGTCCGCAGCCCCCAGAGTACGGAGTCGAGCTCCTCAACCCAGTGCTTATCTGATACTTTCAAAGACCGCACTAGCCTAGGTTTTGGTGCCGCTCATAATAAGACCATTGGCTCGTTCAACTTGACCGTTTGTTTGCAGATGATAGACGGAGGCATAATCGAGCTTAATGCCTAGATTACACACGAGGCTTTTACCTCATCAGCTATAAAGTTAGAGTCGTTGTTGGCGATGATGCTGTGTAGGACACCGTAACGGTGCACAACGCCGGATATAAAGTCTATCACTGGTCCGGCTTCGGCTGTTTTAACTGGTTTGGCCTCTATCCACTTAGTGAACTTATCTACCATGACTAGCAGATATTTTTTCTTATGGATGCCTCCTTTAAGGGGTCCAACCATGTCCAGCCCCCAGACCATGAAAGGCCAAGTAACGAGGATTGTTTGTAGAGCAGTGGGTGGCATATGGCTTTGGTTGGCGAAAAGTTGGCATCCGACGCAATGTTGGACAAGATCCTGTGCATTTGCTCGGGCCGTCAGCCAGTAGAAGCCTGTACGGAAGGCCTGGCTTACAAGGGCCCGAGGTGCAGCGTGGTGACCACCAAGACCGGCATGAATCTCAGCCAAGAGCTGCCACCCCTCCTCCTCGGAGATACACCTTTGGAGTACTCCGGTAGCGCTTTTCTTGTAGAGTTCTCCTTCCTGGACTTTATAGGCTTTCGAATGCCGAACAATGCAGTGATCCTCATTCCGATCCTCAGGGAGCTCTCGCCTGTTGAGGTAGGCCAAGAAGGGTTCGATCCATGGGGAGATGACTGTCACGATAAGATGGGTCGACGGTGTTATTTCGGTGGATGAGCCTCTGATGATGTCGGTATGTTCGGAATCTGGGGTTATGGTCGGATCCGTACTGACGTTGCCATTATCCCCTTGCCACACCATGGATGGCTTGAAAAGCCTTTCTAAGAAGATGTTAGGTGGGACGGGGTCGTGCTTGGCGCCCATGCGAGCAAGGACGTCTGCCGCTTGATTACTCCCTTGAGCCACATGGTGAAACTCGAGCCCCTCGAACCGAGCTGCCATCTTCGGATCCTTGGCATCGAAATCTCCATTTATTTGGGATATCATGAGGTTCGAGTCCCCACACACTTCCAGGCATTGTATGCACGTGGAGACAGCCATCCGAAGACCATGCAATAAAGCCTCATATTCGGCTGCATTGTTGGAGTCTGTGTATAATATTTGGAGTATGTACTGAACTGTATCTCCAGTGGGGGATGTTAGGACAACACCTGCCCCTAAGCCCGACAGCATTTTGGAACCATCAAAATGCATGACCCAGTTGGAATATGCGCCATACTCTTTAGGGAGTTTGGCTTCTGTCCATTCGGCGACGAAGTCTGCCAGTACTTGGGATTTGATGGCCCGGCGTGGCTTATATGTTATATCAAATGGAAGGAGCTCAATGGCCCACTTGGCAATCCGGACCGTTGCATCGCGATTGTTTATTATGTCGTTCAGTAGAACTTCGAAAGCCACTGTGATTGAGCACTCTTGAAAATAGTGTCGTAGCTTCCAGGATGCGATGAAGACCATGTATGCTATCTTTTGATAATGAGGGTATCGGGATTTGCATTGAGTTAGGATGGTGGATACATAGTATACCGGCTTCTGGAGCGGGAATTTGTGTCCGTCCTCCTCTCATTTGAAAATGAGTACTGCGCTCACCACCTGGTGTGTTGCAGATATGTATAATAACATTGGTTCACTAACGCTTGGCGCGGCTAGGATTGGATTGCTTGCTAAAAGAGCCTTTATTTCTTCCAATCCGGTCGTTGCTGCATCTGTCCACTCAAAGTGATCGGTGCGTCGGAGGAGTCGATAAAGCGGCAATGCTTTTTCTCCTAGTCTGGAGATAAAGCGGCTTAAAGTTGCCATGCATCCGGCTAGTTTTTGGACCTGCTTAAGGTATGTTGGTGTAGCCAACTGTGATAAAGCTCAAATTTTGGCTGGATTTGCCTCAATTCCTCTACTGGAAACGATGAAGCCCAGTAGTTTTCCAGATGGGACGCCGAAAACACATTTTTCTGGATTGAGCTTAATGTCATATGTCCGGACTGTTGAATGTGAGGCGTAAGTCATCTATTAATGACTCGACGCGCTTAGTCTTGATGACGAGGTCGTCCACATATGCTTCAACTGTCTTGCCTATTTGTTTCTCTAGGCATGTTTGAATCATGTGTTGGTAGGTGGCGCCAGCGTTTTTGAGCCCAAAGGGCGTAGTGTTGAAGCAGAAAGGCCCGTACGGGGTAATAAACGTCGTTGCGGCTTGGTCGGATTCCTTCATTTTAATTCGATGGTATATGGAGTACGCGTCGAGGAAGCACAATGAGTCGTGTCCTGCAGTGGCATCAATAATTTGATCAATGCGGGGGAGGGGGAATGGATCCTTAGGGCAAGCTTTGTTGAGGTCTTTGAAATTGATGCACAAGCGCCAAGATTTATCCTTCTTTGGCACCATTACCAGGTTTGCTAGCTAGTCCGGATGTTTTATTTCTCTGATAAATCTGGCCTCGATTAGATTGGCTAGCTCCTCCCCCATAGCTTGTCGTTTGGGTTCGAAAAAGCATCGCAATGCTTGCTTGACTGGCTTGTATCCTTTTAGTATATTGAGGCTGTGCGCAGCCAATCTGCGTGGGATTCCTGGCATATCAGAAGGGTGCCAAGCAAATATGTCCCAGTTTTCGCATAGGAACACTCGCAGTGCGCCGCCCACCGTCGGGTCCAGTTGTGCGCCGATGGAGGCTGTCTTCTTTGGGTCTATCGGGTGGACTTGAAATTTGACTATTTCATCAGCTGGTTTGAAGAAGGTGGATTTGGGGCACTTGTCGAGGACTACGTCATCCCTATCCACCATCGAGCGCAGCGCCGTTAACTCTTTGGCCGCAAGGGCCTCAGAGAGTGCCTCAAGGGCCAGGGAGGCTGTTTTGTTTTCAGCGCGGAGGGCTATGTCCGGATTACTAGTGAGAGTGATAATACCATTGGGTCCGGGCATTTTGAGCTTCATATACACGTAATGAGGTATGGCTTGAAAGCGTGTGAATGCATCCCGCCCCAACAGGGTGTGGTACCCACTGTGGAAAGGGGCCACTTGGAAGGTTATCTCTTCGGACCGATAGTTCTCCAGTGTGCCGAATACCACGTCAAGTGTGATTTTCCCCGCGCATCGTGCCTCCCGACTGGGAATAATTCCTCGGAAGGTCATGCTGCTTTGCTCAATGTAGCTCCTGCCTATTTCCATTTTACTGAGTGTATCCTCGTAGATGAGGTTTAATCCACTGTCGTCGTCCATGAGCACCTTGGTGAGTCGAAAGCCATCCACAATTGGATTGAGGACCAAGGCGCCTGGTGACCGGACTGACCAGGTTCTTGGTTCGTCACTGGCATTGAATGTTATGGCCGTGTTGTTCCAAGGATTTATTGTTGCGACTTGACAGACTTCGGCGAGGTTGCGAAGTGAACTTTTCCACCGATTGTTTGAGGCAAAAGTCTCAAAGACCGTCAATACTCTGCGGTCGTCGTGTTCCGAGGTATTTTTGGTGAGGATATCATCACCACTCTTGGCCACTTGCCGGAGTATCCAACATGCTCTAAGGCTGTGGGTAGGTATGGCATCCGGTGTTGTGTGTATTTTGCATGGCCTATCAAGCCATCCCTCCAGGATGGTTCCGCGCCCCGTAATGGTTTTGGATTTCTTTACTGCTTTGTCAGGCGCCCTATGAGGGTGCATCCTTTTTGTTCGGATAGAAGGTTGAGTGGGAGCTGTCGATTCCCAGCGAGCTGCCTGAGTTTTCCAAGCGCTTTCCATTGCGTAGTACTTTTGTACTATGGTTGCCAACTCAGCGAAATATAACACGCGACGGCGGTTGATAGCGTCGAGGATTCCTTCGTCTGTACAATTATTGCAGAATATTGAGCTCGCGTCTTCGTCGCGGCAATCCTTGATCTTGTTCTTAACAAGGAGGAATCTGGCCCAAAAGTGATGGACTGTTTCCAAGGACTGTTGCGTAGGTATGTGAGATCGCGTATATCTGGGTGGGTGGGTCGATTAGGTCCAAACCCTGACCCAATTTGGGATCCGGAGCTTGAGAAATTTCCGAGCCGAATAGTTCGGGCTCCGGGGGATCGACCAATTTTTCAGGTATATCGTCTAATCCCGAGTTCGGAGAACAAGGCGTGTCGCTCCGTGGACAGGTATCCGGCTCTTCGAGCTCGGAGATCTGAACATAGTTCGTCCTCAGTATAGAGGGAGAGTTGTTGTTTTGCTCCTCCACTACCGCTGTCTGGTGGTTGATCGATGGAGATTTGATTTCTCTGTGATTGGGTTTAAGCCCAATCCGACCGTAGTTTGTAGCAACTCCCAAGGCGGCGATGCGATCCAGGAGTTCGTTCAAGGACGATAATTCCGTTGGATCCATCTGTCTGGAGTATTCGGAGTCAATTCAGAGGTGATTCTTGATGACCTGAGAAGTCATCGTCGGCTCACTGGCCGAACGGGTGGTAATGATAAAGCCACCCAACCGGAGATTTTGGCCTGAGGCCAGGGCTCCATCAGCGGTGATGTTGTTCTTGATCACGAGGTGAGCCATCAACCCTGATTTTGACGACACAGTGGAACTCTCAATGAAAGCACCAATGTTGGTGTCAAAACTGGCGGATCTCGGGTACGGGGTCCCGAACTGTGCGTCTGAGGTTGATGGTAACAGGAGACTGGGAACACAATGTTTACCCAGGTTTGGGCCCTCTCGATGGAGGTAAAACCCTATGTCCTGCTAGAATAATATTGATGAGTATGGGGGTTACAAGAGTTGATCTACCATGAGATCATAATGGCTAAACCCTAGAAGTCTAGCCTATCTGATTATGATTGTCCCTACGGACTAACCCCTCAGTTTAATTAGACACTCGAGGGGACTAGGGTTGTACAAAGTAGGTTACATAGAAAGGAAATAGTATATCCGGCCGCGTAGCTTGCCTTCCATGCAACGGAGAGTCCCATTCGGACACGCGAGAAAGTCTTCTATCTTGTTATCTTCATGGCCCAATGGTCCGGCCCATGTCCAACATGTCGGACGCCCGAGGACCTCTTAGTCCAGGACTCCCTCACCTGGTCTTGGCTCTTGATGGTTGTGGTGGTCCCGCGAGATGGTTAGGCAACCTGCACCGAGCGGATCTCCTGAGGCTATCGCATGAGGAGGCCAAGCACCAATGACCCCATGAGGTGACGTGAACGTCGCCGGCCCGTCAGACAGAGCTCAGCCGTTGGGTTTATCGATGCTGCAGGGACGAACCTGAGCACAAGCGCCGTGCCTAATCTTCTCATGTGAAGGATCCTAAAGAAAAACGATTGGCGCGTGGCTCCCGTGGTGGGTGGCAATCAAGCAGGTAATGACTATAAATAACTCATGCATGGGAACCAGCTAGCTTAGATAGATGCGAGAACGATACCTGCCACTGGGATGGACCCGAGCGGCCTGGGGATGATGCAGCCCGAGGGGCGCCCCCAGTAAGGTAAGCTAAAAATGCGAAAGGATACACGCCGCAGGGACATGCCCATGCGACCTGGGAATAATGCAGCCCGAGCGGCGCTCCCAGCTGAATAAGCTTGGAAAATGTCACCTTGTTTTGTTGTCGAAGGCGCGCGCTGAAGAAGTCACTCCTCATGAGCCGCCAAGGGCCTGAGCCTCGGGAGGCTCTGGGGGCTCAGGTGGCTCCCTGAGGACCGTGTCCATCTCCGCCAGGACCGCATGATGCCTGGCCTCCTAGGTTGCCAGGATGCTTCGTAGGTTGTGCTGGAAGGAGGCTGCCACGCTCGGCAAGCCAAACGACATGCAAATGTAGCTGTGAGGTCGACCCTCACACCGGCCAGCGCGCGAAGGCCAGAAGCGCTCCTGAGTTGCGGCCCGGTTGAGCCCTGGGATGTCGATGCAGATGCGCAGCCAGCCATCCTCGCCTGGATGGGGAGCTGCGCCAGGTGTGTGGCGATCACTGCGTGTTGCCCTTGCTTCCTGAAGCTCCTGGGTGGCCTTGACGATGAACTCCTGAGCGTCGGGCGCTCCTCGCCCGGTGCCCTCCTGAGGGAAACATGCCACGAAGCACGCCTCCACGTGGTGCCTGAGCGCCTCCCTCGTGATGTCGGCTAGGTCTGAGGCCCTCCAGAAGAGAGCCCCCGAGCCCTGCCCGAGGAGGGCGCTGGGCGCGCCTTCCTATGCGAGGGAGCGAGGCGCCCCAGGTGCGGGCGCCAATCCTGATGTGGCACCGCTAGAGGCGTCACCCCAGAGGCCCTGTGCAGAGTAGCTTCTTCTTCTTCTTGGGGATGGCTTAGGGAGGGTACTGTGTGCCCTCGCTGTCAGGGTCTTCGATTGTTGCGGCTTGGAAGGCATGCTCCAGGGAGCACACCGCATCTCTTTCTTCGCAGGGGACTGTGATGATTCCGCCGCTTCCTAGCATCTTGAGGACGTTGTAGACATAGTGGGTCACTGCCATGAATTTGGCTAATGTTGGGTACCCGAGGATGGCATTGTACGGGAGACAGATGTGAGCAACGTCAAAGTCGACGATCTCGGTGTGGTAGTTGTCGCGATGTCCGAAGGTGACAGGGAGGTGGACCAGCCCTATAGGGGGGTGGAGCCGTCAGTCACTCCTGAGAAGGGCTTGGTGGGCTGAAGCTGATCGTATGGCACTTGGAGGCTGTCAAACGTCTCGACAGACAGGACACTGAGCCCCGCGCCACCGTCGATGAGGGTCTTGGTGACTTGGACATTGCAGATGACGGGTGAACATAGCATCGGGAGGACGCTGGCGGTTGCCGCGCACTTGAGCTGGCCCGCCGAGCTGAAGGTGATGGCGTACTTGGACCATATCAGCGAGCGCGTGGCCTCGAGCCTGGAGAGGGTTGCATTCACCTTGCGAGAGAACTACTTGAAGATGCACTGGGAAGCCGGGGCCTGAGCACCGCCCAAGATGCAAGCGATGGCGCGTGGCTCCTGGAAGCCCCCAGCCCCCTCGTCCTGATAGTGGTTGTCGTTCCTTCTTGGTGGTGGCGGCAGCGGAGGGAGGCCAGGATTGCCCTGAGGACGGTCCTCGCGAGGCTAGTCGCGCCAGGCGCCCTCACGAGGCTGCTCCTGCCAGTGGTCCTCACAAGGCCGGTCGCGCCTGTCAGTGTTAAAACCGGCGGATCTCGGGTAGGGGGTCCCGAACTGTGCGTCTAAGGCGGTTGGTAACAGGAGGCAGGGGCACGATGTTTACCCAGATTCGGGCCCTCTTGATGGAGGTAATACCCTACGTCCTGCTTGATTGATCTTGATGATATGAGTATTACAAGAGTTGATCTACCACGAGATCGTAGAGGCTAAACCCTAAAAGCTAGCCTATGGTATGATTGTTGTTGTCCTACGGACTAAACACTCCGGTTTATATAGACACCGGAGGGGGCTAGGGTTACACAGAGTCGGTTACAAGGGAGGAGATCTACATATCCGTATTGCCAAGCTTTCCTTCCACACCAAGGAAAGTCCCATCTGGACACGGGACGAAGTCTTCAATCTTGTATCTTCATAGTCCAATAGTCCGGCTATCGGGAGACCCCCTAATCCAGGACTCCCTCAGTAGCCCCTGAACCAGGCTTCAATGACGATGAGTCCGGCGCGTAGTTTTGTCTTCGGCATTGCAAGGCGGGTTCCTCCTCCGAATACTCCATACAAGATTTTGAACACAAGGATAGTGTCCGACTCTACAAAACAAGTTCCACATACCACCGTAGAGAGAATAATATTTCCACAAATCTAATCTGCTGACACGTTTTGACAGCATGACATCATGTCATGGCTCGGTCATTATTCGAACCGTTTTTCTCAACCAGCACCACACATATCGCGAGGCAGTTTTCTCGACATGTCTTGTCTAAGCAGAGATCGTGTCCCCCTTATTACGGGATTCTCATCAATACGGACGTGGGTAACCCAACCGCGCCATCAATTACGGCGCTTGGGGAATAAGCGATTTTACCAGGCAAGTGGGGAGGCGTATCACCTCTTCCGCCCTTATAAAGGGACAAAGATTCCTCCTTTTTACCCACGCCTTCTTCCTCCTCACTTATCCATTCTCACGCACTCGAGCTCCAGCGCCCAAGTTCGCGTATTTCTTCTCAAACCACTCCAAGATTGTCCCGAGCGGGAGGCAAGTGGATGGTCTCCTCCGTCATGGAGAAGCACATCGCAAATTTATGGGAAGCCGGATATCTGGCCGCGGATATCGCGCACCGGCTGCCAGATGCGGGGCAAATCATCCCTACACCCAAACCCCAAGAGAGGGTAGTTTTTCTTACCCACTTCGTCCGCGGACTGGGATTTCCCCTCCACCCATTTGTCCGCAGGCTCATGTTCTACTACGGGCTGGATTTTCATGATCTGGCCCCCAATTTCATCCTCAACATCTCGGCGTTTATCATCGTGTGCGAGGCCTTCCTCCGCATCAGGCCCCACTTCGGCCTGTGGCTGAAGACCTTCAATGTTAAGACGAACGTGGTGGTCAGCCAGCAAGCAGAGTGCTGAGGCGCCATGGTAGGAAAAATGCCTAACGTCACCTGGCTCGAAGGCTCCTATGTGGAGACCATAAAGGGGTGGCAATCGGGGTGGTTCTACATCACCAAGCCGCGCGACACCAACTAGGTGGCGGCCCCCAAATTTCGATCCAGAATCCCCACGCGGCTCACCTCCTAGAAAGAGAAGGGCCTGTCCTGGGGTTCTCCGGTAGAGCTGACCGGACTCCAGACCTGCATCAGGAACATGATGAGTAGGAAAATCAAGCTCGTCAACGTGGTCCAGGTCATGCTCTTCCGCCGGATCCTCCCATGTCAACGACGGGCATTCAATTTGTGGGAGTTCAACCTGGCCAAGCACCAGACGCTGTGAGAGCTCTTCGACACAACGCACAAGGACATCTGGAAGGTGTTGTTCAAGGGCGTCGAGGTACCTCCTCCCCTTACCGAGGACCGCGAACTCAGTGCAAAGCGCCATGCCAATCCGGTAAGTTTTCATATCTCACAGGATATTTATTTGCCCCAGTGTAATCATGTGCGGGATCTAAACTTCCACGCCATTAACAGGACTGGGTAAAGACAGCGGAGCAGCTCGATTGCCCAGGCCCCCTGCCTGAAGATCCTGCAGATGCTCTCCTAATGGAGATACTGGCTCCGGCACCTTACGAGGTGCGAGTGAAGAAGACCAAGAAGAAGGCCATGGGGACCCGAAAGGGTCTCCGGCGCAAGGTTATATCGGACTCATCATCCGATGACTCCGACAGGCACTCCTCCCACGAAAACAAGGAGGAGGAGGAGGAGGAGGAGGAAAGTTCTCCCCCCCCCAGCCGGGGGAGACAAGAAAAGGAAGGCCGACCCAGCCGGGGAGGCCGAAGGGTCCAAGAAGGGAAGGAACCTCCTTCCGGACTGCTCCACGACGGCCGCCTACAGCGGCGACGAGTGGTTACCCAGGGAGAAGCCCCTGGCGAAGTCGTAAGTATCCGGACACCATAGTAATTCATGGTATGTTTTATTGCACTGTTTCTCATTACGCCGCATATGATTATGCAGTCCATCCCGAGCCCATCTCGACGTATCTTTGTCGGACGGTTCATTGGACTCGTCGGATATGAATAGCGATTCACTTCCGACCGCCTCCACCCCTTGCCCTACGAACAACGTCGAGGTGTTGTCCCGAAAGGCACCGAGCCGAGGGGAGGTAGTCCTGGGGGCGTCTCGAGGCGACCTTCCGGACCCTAGGCGCAAAGGGAGCAAGACTCCCACGGGCTCCAAGTTCAGCCCCTAGCCGAATACTGCCCCGGAACCTTCGATGGTTCCGGACTCCGGCAGGAGATCCCCCGTTAAGGGGGGCAAGCCGCCCGTGCCTCTGTCCTCTGTCCATCCAGAGGCACTGGACAACTTGCTGGAAGCACTTCGCGGCGCTTCCATCGATGAAGAGCACCGCACTATAATGAGTGCGGTGATCGAGAAAGTTCAGTCCGCCAAAAACAGACTGACCGAAGCTTGCGCCAGCCTCCTAACAGGATTTGAGGTAAGCAATCAAAATATAAGAAAATATTACCGCATAGACAGTAGCCCCTGATGCTTTTTTCGGCGTTCGCGAAGAAAGGCTAAATAGAGGATCAAATGATGACTCAGGAGTCTAATCAGAATATGTCTATGTGTATGTGCAGGCTTCACTGCTGGCCGCTGCCGCGCGTACTGCTGAGGTCTCTGCACTGAAGCAGGACCTGGAGCAGTCCGAGGACGAGCTCGGCCTTACCAAGAGGCAGCTCGAGGAGAGCAAAGGTAAGCAATACCTTGTCTATATATTTAAAAAGAAGTTCGGGTGTAAAGTAATAGGATCATCATGAATTTGCCAGGGGCCACGACCGAAGTGGCGACCCTGAAGAAGGAGATGTCGGAGGCCGAAGACAGAGCGGCCAAGGAGCGCATTGAGTGGGAAAAGCAAGAAGCTCGGGTAGGCGAGGTGCAGCAAGAGCTCGAGGATCTCGCCAAAAAACACGAGTCCTTGGAGCTTGACTCTAAGACGCGAGAGTCCGAGCTTGCGAAGGCGCTCAAAAGTGCCCGGAGTGCCAAGGCTGAAGCCCACAAGGCCCTCCAGGAGATTTATGTGGTGAAGAAGATAGTAGCGGGTAAGGCATTCATTATGCAAAGCAAGCATGTGAAGGAAACTTTCCTTTTACTTACCCGAGTTCGGAGCTCTCCGGGAGTGTTCGCAGATCTTCCCCGCAGTGTACTAGATGCCGCGGAGTTCTACCGAGCTGAGGAGGGGAGCTTGACGGAAAAGTTGTTCTAGTCTCAGTATACTGGGACGGAACACCCAATGCCCTTGAGCAACCAGCCTAAGAAATTGGTCGAGCTTCACAAGGCGGCGAAACAGGCCATAAAGGGTCTTATAGTCCGGATGTGGCCTGGCGAGCCCCTGCCCGGCAGCTACTTCGGTCTGGTGAGGCGGCTTGTGGATGCCTGCCCACGGCTTGAAGTCATAAAGCGGTCCGTCTGCATCGAGGGTGCGCGCAGGGCTTTTGCCCGGGCGAAGGTGCACTGGGCGAAGCTGGACGCTGTGAAGCTGGTGAAGGAGGGGCCGCCGGAAGGCAAGGAGCATCGCTGCCCCGAAATGTATTATGACAGTGTCCTGAAGGGTACCCGCCTTGTGGCGAATGAATGTGCCAGAGATCTAATTTTTGAATGAACATGCTCATGTGATCCTGTAATATGAAACGAGTTCATTTGCGCTATGCAACGCTTTTTGAATTTAAAATATTACCTTCTGTGCGGCCGTTTATAAATTTTGAGAGTTGGCCAGTCGTCGGTTTCTGCCCCCATGTAACTAGTACTGGGGTGTTCGGGATAAACCTGAGCACTCTTTATCCCAATTTTGGGTCCTTCGAGGGAGGTGTTCAGCACAACGAACCAGGCAATCGGACTATAAGGCTTTATCACTCTCACTTAGCCATAGAAGTCTACAATTTTAAATTTTGGCGAAGCCCCTAGTATTCAGAAGGCCGAATTTGGGGCGCTATATACGTCTAAGTCGGACAAGGCTGACTCCGTGCCCGAAGCGGAAAAAGTCTTTAAGGACTTGAGACCTCTCGAAGAGCGACCAGCTCTCGCCTTATCATGACAGTTAGTTTTCGGCTTTCTCTACTGAGGTGCTCGTCCGAAAGAACCGGGACACAATCGCAGTAGTTCTCCCAGTGCTACCTTAGCCGATATAGCCGAACGTATGGTACCGAAACATGGGAGCCGGGCAAACCCAACTATTGACCCAAGACATGATTCGGAGCTGATGCATATAATGCTATAAGTTCGGGGTGTCGCACTGTCAAAAGTGTTCAGATTTCTCACACCGTATTATGGGGTAAACGAAAGTCCCTGGCGTACTGGCCGTACCAGAATGTACGGGTGCAACTTGTCGTAAATGAACATATAAAAAAGGATGAAGAATGCAATAATAGACTAATGCTATGCATTGTTATTTAAATTATACGTCGAAGCATACTGATACAAGCTGTGCAATAAGCAGAAAATAGGACTATTTGACATGTCCTATCCAAGGGCAAGCTGCTTATGGATAGAAAGCGGGTATATCGATTATTATTAGAGACCACCTGGGGGTTCCCGTGTACATCTTAGCTTCTTGCCTCCTTGGTTGTTCATTCCCGTAATGTGTCCGGCAATCGTACTGCCGGAAAGGGCTTCCAGAGAGTTAGGTCCTGAAAGAGAAAAAATGATGAAGGTATACAGCCCCTAGGGCGGTTAAGCCGCATTGCGGGACGTGCCTTGATTGTGCCCCCGCCTATGCCCATGGTATTTTCAGTGCGTAATTATGTACGTGCGGCATGGATTTCGTCGCTTGACTGGGACTGGGATGGGGGCCGAATTGCTAGGCGAGCTCTGAATGTGACAGGCGATCCTGTTGTAGTTTACTCCGGACTCACTTGACGGTGTCTGGGGGCTGTATCGCCGAATTGGTGGTTTGCCTTAAAAGCCTACTTTGTGCTTCTGTTGCGAGGGACGCAGTGTGCTCTTCTGTGCAGAGCGAACATTCTATGTTTCCATTGACTGTTATGACCCCCCTAGATCCTGGCATTTTAAGCTTGAGGTATGCGTAATGCGGTACCGCATTGAATTTGCAAATGCGGTTCGCCCGAGCAGTGCGTGATAGCCACTGCGGAACGGGACGATGTAGAAGATTAACTCCTCGCTTCGGAAGTTGTCCGGAGATCCGAAGACCACTTCCAGTGTGACTAAGCCCGTGCAATGGGCCTCTACACCTGGGATGACGCCCTTAAAGGTGGTTTTGGTGGGTTTGATCCTCGAGGGATCTATACCCATTTTGCGCACTGTATCCTGATAGAGCAGGTTCAGGCTGCTGCCGCCATCCATAAGGACTCGAGTGAGGTGAAATCCGTCGATGATGGGGTCTAGGACCAGTGCGGCGGATCCGCCATGACGGATACTAGTGGGGTGGTCCCTGCGATCAAGGGTGACCGGACAAGCGGACCATGGGTTGAACTTTGGGGCGACGAGCTCCATCGCATAGACGTCCCTTAGTGCACGCTTCCGTTCCCTCTTGGGAATGTGGGTTGCGTATATCATGTTCACCATCTTCACTTGTGGGGGGAACCTCTTCTGTCCTCCCGTGTTCGGCGGCCGGGGCTCCTCCTCGTCATCACTATGCAACCCCTTGTCCTTGTTTTCGGCATTTAACTTGCCGGCCTGTTTGAACACCCAGCATTATCTGTTGGTGTGATTGGCTGGCTTATCGGGGATGCCATGGATTTGACACGAGCGATCAAGTATGCGATCCAAACTCGACGGGCCCGGAGTACTTCTTTTGAATGGCTTTTTCCGCTAACCGGATCTAGAGCCTCTGAATCCGGCATTGTCTGCCGTATCATCGGTGTTATCGCCGTTGGTTCGCCGCTTTTGTCTGTTACGACGTGGTCTGCCGTTGGCATCTTTGGTATTCGGAGTGCCCGGATTCCTTGATGTGTTGTTGCTGTGAGCCAGCCAGCTATCCTCGCCCGCACAAAAGCGGGTCATGAGTGTCGTGAGGGCTGCCATAGACTTCGGCTTCTCCTGGCCGAGGTGCCGGGCAAGCCACTCATCACGGATGTTATGCTTGAATGCCGCTAAGGCCTCTGCATCCGGACAGTCGACAATTTGGTTTTTCTTAGTTAGGAACCGTGTCCAGAATTGTCTGGCCAATTCCCCTGGGTGCTGAGTTATATGGCTCAAGTCATCAGCATCCGGTGGTTGCAATAAGTGCCCTGGAAGTTGTCAAGAAATGCGTCTTCCAAATCCTCCCAACTGCCGACGGAGTCTGCTGGCAAGATATTTAGCCAATGCCGAGCTGGTCCTTTGAGTTTTAGTGGGAGGTACTTGATGGCATGCAGATCATCCGATCCATGTGGGTGTGAAGGAGGAAATCCTCAATCCATACAGCGGGATCTGTTGTACCATCATACGGTTCGATATTTACAGGTTTAAAACCCTCCGGGAATTCGTGATCCATAACTTCATCAGTGAAGCATAAGGGGTGTGCGGCGCCTTTGTGCCGGGCTAAATCACGACGCAGTTCGTATGAGTCTTGTCTGCTGTATTTGGCCTGGCCAGATTTACTTTTAGTGTATCCAGCGCGACAGTCATCTCCCCGCGTTGGCGCGCGCCCTCGTGACCCATATATTGACCTTGCATGTTTTGCCCTGCTGTCCAATACGTCTCGTAGGTCCCGTGTGTTGCCCGGGCCCTTGGTATTTTTGATTGAGTGGCGGCAGGGTGCATGCTGAACTTCAGGCTGAAACGCCTCTCTGGCTCGGCCACGCGGGGGCCGGTCAGCCGCATCCTACACTGGTGATGGAGGTTTCAATGCTTCCTCCTCGAGGTGAGGTAGCAACCTGCCCTTTGGGTAACTCTTGGAGGGGTGCTCAAGTTCGTATTCCTCGGCCGCAAGGACTTCGGTCCATCTGTCTGCTAGCAAGTCTTGATCAGCTTGAAGTTGTTGTTGCTTTTTCTTCAGGCTATTTGCTGTGGCCATAAGTTGGTGCTTGAAGTTCTCCTGCTCGACGGGATCCTCAGGCACGATAAATTCTTCGTCACCGAGGCTCACCTCGTCTTCGGAGAGAGGCATGTAATTGTCCTCCTCCGATTCTCCATCTGCTGCCTGCTCTGGAGGGCTAGCTTGTTCACCACCCGCTCTACATCGTGCAGGAGGGGATTGTGGTTGTCTTCGGCACTATCTGGAGTGTTATTGTCTCTTGTGCCGGTATCACTACTTTTGCTGTGGCGGGACTTGGAGCAGCGCCGCTGACGTCGGCGCTTGGGTTCCTTCTTGGAGGGGTCATCCTCCGCTGTCTTGTCACCATTGCCTTCTTTGGGGGTGTCCACCATGTATATATCATATGATGAGGTGGCGGTCCAGCGCCCTACGGGCGGTGGTTCCTGTTCGTCTCCTGCATCGTCGTCCATACCGTCGATGTCTTCGGAGTCGAAGTCGAGCATGTCGGTTAAATCGTCGACAGTGGCTACTAAGTGGGTGGTGGGTGGGCAGCAAATTTCTTCGTCATCCGCATCCCATTCTAGCCGGACATAGTTCGGCCAAGGTTCTCCTGACAAGGAGAGAGACCTTAATGAATTTAGCACATTGCCGAAAGGCGAGTGCTGAAAGATATCCGTGGAGGTAAACTCCATGATCGGCGCCCAATCGGATTTGATAGGCACGGATGTAGGCGGCTCGGAGTCCGTGGCCGGAGACGAATCCAGTGGCTCGGCAAGACAGCTCTCGTAAGGGGTGAAATCAGTATCCAGCTCCATCACCACTGAGAGTGCGGCCTCCATGGCGGGGCTATCCCTCCGTCCTCGGATGGCGCAATTTGCTCCAGTTTGAAGGCCGGAGTAGTTGTAGGTGTGATCTCCCGAACACTGTCCGACGGCAGAGCTAAATCATGCTCATCGTGATCGTGCGGCGCACCTGACATGGGCTCGAATCCGTCGAAGATCAAGTCTTCGTGGATGTCGGCAATGTAGTTTCAGTTTCCGAACCTGACCTGATGGCCAGGGGCGTAGCTCTCGATCTGCTCCAGATGGCCAAGCGAATTGGCCCGTAGTGCAAAGCCGCCAAATACGAAGATCTGTCCGGGGAGGAAAACCTCACCCTGGACCGCATCGTTAACGATGATCGAAGGGGCCATCAAGCCTTATGGTGATGGCACAGTGGAACTCTTAATTAAATCACCAATGTCGGTGTCAAAACTGGCGGCTCTCGAGTAGGGGGTCCTGAACTATGCGTCTAAGGCGGATGGTAACAGGAGGCAGGGGACATGATGTTTACCCAGGTTTGGGCCCTCTTGATGGAGGTAATACCCTATGTCCTGCTTGATTGATATTGATGATATGAGTATTACAAGAGTTGATCTACCACGAGATCGTAGAGGCTAAACCCTAAAAGCTAGCCTATGGTATGTTTGTTGTTGTCCTACGGACTAAACCCTCCGGTTTATATAGACACCGGAGGGGGCTAGGGTTACACAGAGTCAGTTACAAGGGAGGAGATCTACATATCCGTATTGCCAAGCTTGCCTTCCACGCCAAGGAAAGTCCCATCCAGACACGGGACGAAGTCTTCAATCTGGTATCTTCATAGTCCAATAGTCCGGCCAAAGGATATAGTCCGGCTGTCCGGAGACCCCCTAATCCAGGACTCCCTCAGCGCCACTCCTGGCGGGGGCCGCGGTCGTCCCAGCGTCCTCCGCCTCGTCCTCCTCTGCCGTAGCCCCGGTCATTGCACTTGAGGCGTCGACCGAAGCATCCATCTCGAATGGCCCTAAGCTCTTGACAATCGTTGGTGTTGTAGTTCTGCACGTTGTGGAAGGTGCAGAACGGACGGCTGCCCTTGGACGACTCAGGGTGGTCCTGGCCGCGCTTCGTGTCCAGCTCTGCCACGAGTACGGCTAATCCCTTGCACTTCACGTCCTTGACCTTGGCCTTCTTCTCCTTTGGGTCGGCAGCAGGAAGCTCGAGGAGGGAGAGATGCCCCTCCTCAGCTCTTGCACACTTGGTTGCTATCTTGAACAGCTCCAGATTCATGCATAGCTCCTCGTGGATGGCGAGCTCCTCCTTCATCTTGACGTCACGGACGCCATCGGAAAACGCTAAGATGATGGCCTTGTCCATCACCTTGGGGATCTTAAGATGAACGCTATTGAAGCGCTGGATGTACTTCTACAGGGTCTATCCCGGCTGTTGCTTGATGTGGCGCAGGTCACCCGCGGCCGGAGGGCGGTCGCGAGTGCCCTGGAAGTTGGAGACGAAGCGGTTGCGCATCTCACTCCAGGAGGAGATTGATCCCACGGGTAGGTTCAGGAGCCACGAGCGAGCGCCATCCTTGAGAGCCGTGGGAAACCAGTTCGCCATGACTTTTTCATCGCCGTTGGCTGCCTCGATGCTCAGCTCGTAGAGCTGCAGGAACTCCACGGGGTCGGGGGTGCCGTCGTAGCATGGAGGTAGATCCGGCTTGAACTTACCTGGCCAAACGACGGTGCGCAGCTCGAGAACGAAGGCGCGGCAGCCTACCGTGGCCACCGGGGCCCTTTGCTGATGCGGGGCCTGGCCTGGATATCCGCGCACCACCGCTGCAGGCAGCATGCAGTCTTGTCGTGGTGGCGCCGGAGCGCTAGAGCATTTTCTTGCGGCCGGGGAACCTCTTGGCAGCTTCCTTCTTCGTGCGCGGGCACACGGCATGGCGGATCACGCCGCGGGACCGCGCGTCTTGGGGCGAGTACATTGTCTTGACGCAGAGGGGGGCGGTGGCGCTCCATGAGCTGCGCGTCTTGGCGCAAGGGCGCTGTCTTTATGCGGAGGCGGGGGAGGCGCTCCATGAGCTACATCACCTACGGCCGGAGGTGGACGAGGCAGTGAGAGGGATGGTGCAGGGGAGCCCCCAGCGGCGCTGACGAGCTCGGCGATGAGCGGCGCTGCCTACGCGTCCGTGGGCGTGCGGCGAGTGTGAGAGGACGAGACGGCCGAGGTCAGCGACGAGGTGGCGGTGCGGCCGTCCCGCCGCACGGAGGGGTGCAGTGATGATGCCAGCTGCTCGTTTGCTGCCTGGCCGGTAGAAGCGTTGGCAACAGGAGATGGAGAACGATGGGGAGGCCCGCTGACACGGGTTGTTTGAGCGACATGGGCGGCGAGGGCGGCCCGCGCTCGACACGCATCGAACATGGATGTGGTGGAGCGATGGGACGCGGATCAGCGGGAGGAAGGCTTCAGCGCACCCCTAACTGGCGCGCCAAATGTCAGATTTCAGGTTCCAGCAAAACCCTTGAGGTTCAAACACTGGGGTGCGCATGAAGATCTCTCCCCCCTAGCTCATGTTCTCACCGCGATCTCAAGGCTCGGCGCGTTGAACTCACAGAACAAAGGGACACAAGATTTATACTGGTTCAGGCCACCGTTGTGGTGTAATACCCTAGTCCAGTGTGGTGTGGTGGATTGCCTCTTGGGCTGAGGATAAACAAGTACAAGGGATGAACAGCCTCCTGAGGAGAGGTGCTCTTATACTTGGTGAGTTTGTGTGGATGAGGATGATCTGAATGGCCTTGGATCCCCCCTTTTCCACTGTGGTGGCTAGCCCTATTTATAGAGGCCATGGTCCTCTTCCCAAATGCTGGCGGGAAGGGATGCCACAATGGCCAAATTTGAAGGGAGACAACTAGTACAAGCTATCCTGACAAAAGGTGGTCTTCGCCTGCCAAAGGCTTTGCTGGTGATGCCGTCATAGGCTCCACGGTGACCTTCATCCTGCTGTCATGCTGGTCTTGGTCTTGTTGCACCAATATGGAAGCCTTTGCCTAATGCTTCGGGACTCCTCGCCTGCACTTCCCTCCTTAGCACCAAAGAGGAAACGAGGACACTATGCACACTTGCGCCCGCCTAGCCCCAGTCGTCATGGCTTGCGTCACAGGAACCTCGCGAGGTGCCCCTTGCCTTGATCACTCCGCCCCTTGCGGGCCAGCCTGGTGAGGCCGCCCCCGAGGAGGTCTTGTGTCATCCGCCTCGCGAGGCTTGGCCCCTCGCGAGGGTCTTGAGTGTTCGCTGGTGAAGGTGGGTCATACGGGGCCGCTGGCGGAGCCACGCCGTGGGCCACAGGCAGGAAAGTCTGGGGACCCCCATTCCCAGGACGCCGACAACTCCGTGCACCTCCTGCCTTGCCACGGGTATGCGCAGGTGCGCCAGGACCCCCTCTCTCGATCCCTCCCTTCCTCGACGGCCACTATGCCCTCCTCACTGGAGAGAGCCCTAGCGATGAGCCACTGTTCCCTGTTTCTCTCCCCCTCTCTCAAAACCTGATTGGCGGGGGCGAGCCTCTCCATTCGCGCCAAAAGCGGTATGAGTGGAGGCGTATTCGCTAGAATACGTCTTTGACATCACCCCCTGATATTATTTTAAATATGATTTAAATTCAGAAACTTGACTAAACTGACCAGCTATAACTCCTATTCTATATCTCCAAATGACATGATTCTTTTTGCATTGCCTTTGTGTTGA
The DNA here is from genome assembly GCF_018294505.1 of Triticum aestivum. NCBI lineage: Eukaryota > Viridiplantae > Streptophyta > Magnoliopsida > Poales > Poaceae > Triticum > Triticum aestivum. Next base: position 271,879,136 of record NC_057812.1, read on the forward strand.
AATTCTCTATAAGCATGCAAAAGATGACATTTTTGCTTGTTGTAATTATTTTTTGGTGAATTAAACAGTGTTATGTGACATTTCCTTTTTTCTATCTTAATTCTTTTCAGAAAGAAATTATTGCCTTGAAGATCACCAGAAGGAGTTTGACCCTCCTCTGCACTATGGCAAGCCATCACAAATATTTGCAAGAATGACATTTCAGTAACTATGATTTTCACTTGAATATGATTATTTTAAATGCAGATAGAAACTCCACATAAATTCATTTGATGCTAGTTGCAAATTCTTGCTATGCTTGCTCTATTATCAGTAGCATGGTATTTGAATAATCAAGTTTATGCACTAGAGTAAAGTGAAGTTATGCTTGATCTTGTCCATATCGATATTATGTTGAAAATGGTGAATAGTTTGTTCATTGCATTTTCATGGCATACTATGACTCGGTGAAATTATTTGCAAGTTGAAACCTTATAATAAACCAACTTGAACATGTTGTTGATCGAGTCATGGTGCCACCGAATCAAGCTTCCCCGTGCAACCACATTTGCCTTTATGGGGAGGCCCTTTCTCGATCTATTGTTATGCCTCTCGTCGGTGCCTCCAACTAGGGAAGGTTATGTGCTGGCGCTACCCTGGCCCGGTAGGCAGGTATAACCTTGTGTGCCCGTAGTTATTTTTGTACCATGTCCCGTTTGGGACGATTGTTTTGCCATGATGGTGGCTGCTGGATGTCCAGAGTGGCATCGGGGCCACCCATGACTTAGCCCAAAGGGGAGTTGGTCGGAGTGGCCGGGAGAGTGTCATGGTAGTAGAGTGGTTCTGTCGGAGCGCCGTTGGTCCACCTGAATGGGAGTCCGAGGCCATGGGTTCCGTGGTGTGGGTACAGTGTGCTAATCTCTGTAGACTGTATTTAATCTATCGATAGCCACGTCCTTGATTATGGGCACAAGTTCGTAGTAGGTCACACCGTGGATCAACAAAAATATTAAACTTGCACACAAAATGAATACTTGTCGCACCATTTATGTTGTTGAAGTTGTTGAGACCATCGAGATGGGTTCGTTTGTGATCCGAAGGTGATCACCTTGGTATGATGAGGTTCATGGTTACGAGGTAACGGAGATGATAAGCGGGTCTGAAAGGCCCTGTTATGAGCACGATCACTTCATGAGTAGCATGCCGAATCTTGCATTAAACTTGCTTAAATATCATTGTTGTTGTTTGCCATTGTTGCTTTGTTTGTGTGAGATTGCAAGTACATTCAATGTACTGACCTAGCATGTCATGCCAGTGTCAAGAGAAATCATACCGGAGTTGGAGCTGCATATCGCATCGTGATACGTCTCCAACGTATCTATAATTTTTTATTGTTCCATGCTATGTTATATCCTGTTTTGGACATTATTGGACATTATTTTTGGGACTAACCTATTAACCGGAGGTCCAACCCAGAATTGTTGTTTTTTGCCTATTTAGGGTTTCGCAGAAAAAGAATATCAAACGGAGTCCAAACGGAATGAAACCTTCGGGAACGTGATTTTTGGAACGAACATGATCTAGAGGACTTGGACCATAAATCAAGCAATCAACCAGGAAGGCACGAGGTAGGGGGGCGCGCCTACCCCCCCAGGCACGCCCTCCACCCTCGTGGGGCCCATGTTGCTCCATCGATGTACTCCTTCCTCCTACATATACCTACGCACCCCAAACTACCAAATACGGAGCCAAAACCCTAATTCCACCGCCATAACTTTCTGTATCCACGAGATCCCATCTTGGGGCCTTTCTCGGAGCTCCGCCGGAGGGGGTATCGATCACGGAGGGCTTCCATATCAACATTATAGCCTCTCCGATGAAGTGTGAGTAGTTTACTTCAGACCTACGGGTCCATAGTTATTAGATAGATGGCTTCTTCTCTCTTTTTGGATCTCAATACAAAGTTCTGTCCCTCTCTTGTGGAGATCTATTCGATGTAATCTTCTTTTGCGGTGGGTTTATGATCAAGTTTATCTATGAACAATATTTGAATCTTCTCTGAATTCTTTTATGTATGTTTAGTTATCTTTGCAAGTCTCTTCGAATTATTAGTTTGGTTTGGCCTACTAGATTGATCTTTCTTGCAATGGGAGAAGTGCTTAGCTTTGGCTTCAATCTTGCAGTGTCCTTTCCTAGTGACAGTAGGGGCAGCAAGACACATATTGTATTGTTGCCATCGAGGATAAAAAGATGGGGTTTATATCATATTGCATGAGTTTATCCCTCTACATCATGTCATCTTGCTTAAAGCGTTACTCTGTTCTCTTGAACTTAATACTCTAGATGCATGTTGGATAGCGGTCGATGTGTGGAGTAATAGTAGTAGATGCAGGCAGGGGTAGGTCTACTTGTCTCGGCTGTGATGCCTATATACATGATCATGCCTAGATATTCTCATAACTATGCTCAATTCTGTCAATTTCTCAACAGTAATTTGTTCACCCACCGTAATACTTATGCTCTCGAGAGAAGCCTCTAGTGAAACCTATGGCCCCCGGGTCTATTTTCCATCATATCAATCTTCTAATACTTAGTTGTTTTCCTTTGCCATTTATTTTACTTGCATCTTTATTTCTCTTTATCATAAAAATACCAAAAATATTATCTTATCATATCTATCAGATCTCACTCTCGTAGGTGACCGTGAAGGGATTGACGACCCCTTTATCGCGTTGGTTGCGAGGAGTTTATTTGTTTGTGTAGGTGCGAGGGACTCGTGCGTGGCCTCCTACTGGATTGATACCTTGGTTCTCAAAAACTGAGGGAAATACTTACGCTGCTCTGCTGCATCACCCTTTCCTCTTCAAGGGAAAACCAATGCAGTGCTCAAGAGGTAGCAAGACAGATTTCTGGCGCCGTTGCCGGGGAGTCTACGCAAAAGTCAACATACCAAGTACCCATCACAAACCCTTATCTCCCGCATTACATTATTTGCCATTTGCCTCTCGTTTTCCTCCCCCCCCCCACTTCACCCTTGCCGTTTTATTCGCCCTCTCTCTCCATCCTCCCTCTCTTTCTCTATTCACCTCTTTTTGCTCGTTTCTTGTTTGCTTGTGTGTCGGATTGCTTGCTTGTCGTTATGGCTAGTCCCCTATCTTCCCCTTTGTCTCCTGAGTTTGAGATTCTTCACTCCAAACAAAGACAAGGAGAAAATTTAAAATATGCTTGGTTTAGAATGATGGGGTTTTATCATAATTGCACCCTAGAGGTGAATTTTAGAATTCTGCTTCGCAACTTTTATGTTGGATTGAATTTGTCTCATAGACAACTCTTGGATTGCGTTGCCAAAGGCAATTTTGTTGAAATTGATCCCAGTATTGCACATGAAATTATAGAGGGTATAGTGGGAACACTACCCCAACAAAAGGGGCATCATCATACCCAAGAAGAAACGCAAGTTTTCAAAAAAATTTGCGAAGTAACCAAGATTTTACAAAAATCTCTTGAACCTCTTAAGAGTGTTAGCGGGAATCTCTACTGCATGAATATGTTGATTACCCTTTGCAATAAGCATTTGGATTCTATAGATCTCAAAATTTCCGAATATGAGGGGAAACATAAGGAACCTCCCGGATTCGAGCATAACTCCGCAAAAAAAATTAAAGACCCAAGATGATATTACCTAGATCTATCTCCGCTTATATGCCTAGCTAAGGGCGTTAAACGATAGCGCTTGTTGGGAGGCAACCCAATTTTATTTTTATTCCTTGATTTTTGCTCCTGTTTAGTAATAAATAATTTATCTAGCCTCTTTTTTGGTTGTGTTTTTTGTGTTTAATTAGTGTTTGTGCCAAGTAGAACCGTTGGGAAGACTTGGGGAAAGTCTTTTTAATCTTACTATAGAAAACAAATACTTTAGCGTTCACGAGAACTACTGCCATTTTTTTGGAAAGTGATATTTAGTTAATTCTTTATTAAGATGATTAATAGATAAATTCCTCACGTCCAGCAATTTATTTTATAATTTTTGGGGTTCCAGATCTTGCGTTAGCTACAGATTACTACAGACTTCTCTGTTTTTGACAGATTCTGTTTTTTGTGTGTTGTTTGCTTATTTTGATGAATCTATGGCTAGTAAAATAGTTTATAAAGCATAGGGAAGTTGGAATACAGTAGGTTTAACACCAATATAAATAAATAATGATCATTACAGTACCTTGAAGTGGTGTTTTGTTTTCTTTCGCTAATGGAGCTCACGAGATTTTCTACTTTAAGTTTTGTGTTTTGAAGTTTTCAAGTTTTGGGTAAAGATTTGATGGAGGAACAAGGAGTGGCAAGAGCCTAATCTTGGGGATGCCCATGGCACCTCAAGATAATTTAAGGACACCTAAAAGCCAAAGCTTGGGGATGCCCCAGAAGGCATCCCCTCTTTCGTCTACTTCTATCGGTAACTTTACTTGGAGCTATATTTTTATTTACCACATGATATGTGTTTTGCTTGGAGCGTCTTGTATTATTTGATTCTTTATTGTTTTAGTTTTCCACAATCATCATTGCTGCACACACCTTTTTGAGAGAGACACTCATGATTCAGAAATTGTTAGAATACTCTATGTGCTTCACTTATATCTTTTGAGTTATATAGTTTTTGCTCTAGTGCTTCACTTAAATATTTTAGAGCATGTTGGTAGATTTGTTTTATAGAAACCATTGTTCTCTCATGCTTCACTTAGATTATTTTGAGAGTCCTACAAAACAGCATGGTAATTTGCTTTAATTATGTTAGGCATTCAAGATTAATAATAAAATTTTCTTATGAGTGTGTTGAATACTATGAGAAGTTTGAAACTTGATAATTGTTTTGAGATATGGAGATGGTGATATTAGATTCGTGCTAGTTGAGTAGTTGTGAATTTGAGAAATGCTTGTGTTGAAGTTTGTGATTCCCGTAGCATGCACATATGGTGAACCGTTATGTTAAGAAGTCGGAGCATGATGTATTTATTGATTGTCCTCCTTATGAGTGCCGGTCGGGGACGAGTGATGGTCTTTTCCTACCAATCTATCCCCCTAGGAGCATGCGCGTAGTACTTTGCTTCGATAAATAATAGATTTTTGCAATAAGTATGTGAGTTCTTTATGACTAATGTTGAGTCCATGGAGTATACGCACTCTCACCCTTCCACCATTGCTAGCCTCTCTAATACCGCGCACCTTTCGCCGGTATCATACACCCACCATATACCTTCCTCAAAACAGCCACCATACCTACCTATCATGGCATTTCCATAGCCATTCCCAGATATATTTTCATGCAACTTTCCACCGTTTCGTTTACTATGACATGCTCCATCATTGTCATATTGCTTTGCATGATCATGTAGTTGACATTTTAGTTGTGGCAAAGCCACCGTCATAATTATTTCATATAATTCACTCATGCATCATTGCTATCCCGGTACACCATCGGAGGCATTCATATAGAGTGATACTTTGTTCTCGTATCGAGTTGTAATCATTGAGTTGTAAACAAATAGAAGTGTGATGATCATCATTCATAGAGTATTGTCCCAAAAAAGGCCAAAAAAGAAGGCCCAAAAAAAGAATAAATAAATAAAAGGGGCAATAATACTATCCTTTTTCCACACTTGTGCTTCAAAGTAGCACCATGATCTTCATGATAGAGAGTCTCCTATGCTATCACTTTCATATACTATGGGAATTTTTCATTATAGAACTTGGCTTGTATATTCCAACGATGGGCTTCCTCAAAATTCCCTAGATCTTCGTGATCAAGCAAGTTGGATGCACACCCACTAAGTTCTTTTTGTTGAGCTTTCATATACTAAAAGCTCTAGTGCATCCGTTGCATGGCAATCCCTACTCACTCACATTGATATCTATTGATGGGCATCTCCATAGCCCGTTGATACGCCTAGTTGATATGAGACTATCTTCTCCCTTTTTGTCTTCTCCACAACCACCATTCTATTACACCTATAGTGCTATGTCCATGGCTCACGCTCATGTATTGCGTGAAGATTGAAAAAGTTTGAGAACACCAAAAGTATGAAACAATTGCTTGGCATGTCATCGGGGTTGTGCATGAATTGAATACTTTGTGTGGTGAAGATGGAGCATAGCCAGACTATATGATTTTGTAGGGATAAATTTCTTTGGCCATGTTATTTTGAAGAGACATAATTGCTTATTTAGTATGCTTGAAGTATTATTATTTCTATGTCAATATTGAACTTTTGTCTTGAATCTTTCGGATCTGAATATTCATACCACAATTAAGAGAATTACATTGAAATTATGCCAAGTAGCATTCCACATCAAAAATTCTGTTTTTATCCATTACCTACTTGAGGATGAGCAGGAATTAAGCTTGGGGATGCTTGATACGTCTCCAACGTATCTATAATTTTTTATTGTTCCATGATATATTATATCATGTTTTGGACATTATTGGGCTTTATTATACACTTTTATATTATTTTTTAGACTAATCTATTAACCAGAGGCGCAGCCCAGAATTGTTGTTTTTTTGCCTATTTTAGGGTTTCGCAGAAAAAGAATATCAAACGGAGTCCAAACGGAATGAAACCTTCGGGAACGTGATTTTTGAAATGAACATGATCCAGAGGACTTGGACCCTATGTCAAGCAATCAACCAGGAAGGCACGAGGTAGGGGGTGCGCCTCCCCCCCAGGCACTCCCTCCACCTCGTGGGGCCCAGGTTGCTCCATCGACGTACTCCTTCCTCCTATATATACCTATGCACCCCCAAACTACCAGATACGGAGGCAAAACCCTAATTCCACCGCTGTAACTTTCTGTATCCATGAGATCCCATCTTGGGGCCTTTTCTGGAGCTCCGCCGGAGGGGGTATCGATCACAGAGGGCTTCTACATCAACACCATAGCCTCTCCGATGAAGTGTGAGTAGTTTACTTCAGACCTACGGGTCCATAATTATTAGCTAGATGGCTTCTTCTCTCTTTTTGGATCTCAATACAAAGTTCTCCCCCTCTCTTGTGGACATCTATTCGATGTAATCTTCTTTTGCATTGTGTTTGTTGAGACCGATGAATTGTGGGTTTATGATCAAGTTTATCTATGTACAATATTTGAATCTTCTCTGAATTCTTTTATGTATGATTGGTTATCTTTGCAAGTCTCTTCGAATTATCAATTTGGTTTGGCCTACTAGATTGATCTTTCTTGCAATGGGAGAAGTGCTTAGCTTTGGGTTCAATCTTGCAGTGTCCTTTCCCAGTGACAGTAGGGGCAGCAAGGCATGTATATATTGTTGCCATCGAGGATAACAAGATGGAGTTTATATCATATTGCATGAGTTTATACCTCTACGTCATGTCATCTTGCTTAAAGCGTTACTCTGTTCTCTTGAACTTAATACTCTAGATGCATGCTGGATAGTGGTCGATGTGTGGAGTAATAGTAGTAGATGCAGGCAGGAGTACGTCTACTTGTCTCGGACGTGATGCCTATATACATGATCATACCTAGATATTCTCATAACTATGCTCAACTTTGTCAATTGCTCAACAGTAATTTGTTCACCCACCGTAATACTTATGCTCTCGAGAGAAGCCTCTAGTGAAACCTGTGGCCCCTGGGTCTATTTTCCATCATATTAATCTTCTAATACTTAGTTGTTTCCTTCGCCATTTATTTTACTTGCATCTTTATTTATCCTTATCATAAAAATACCAAAAATATTATCTTATCATATCTATCAGATCTCACTCTCGTAGGTGACCGTGAAGGGATTGACAATCCCTTTATTGCGTTGGTTGCGAGGAGTTTATTTGTTTGTGTAGGTGCGAGGGACTCGTGTGTGGCCTCCTACTGGATTGATACCTTAATTCTCAAAAACTGAGGGAAATACTTACGCTGCTCTGCTGCATCACCCTTTCCTCTTCAAGGGAAAACCAACGCAGTGCTCAAGAGGTAGCACATCGCAATCTAGACCGTTTCCACATCAGTGTCTCTGTGAGATGGAGTCCTTCCACGTCGTCGTTCTATTGCCGAGTAGTCTTCTTGTGATGTCGAGGCCCTGCTCATGTAGCACCGAGTGTGCCGCTTGGCCTCGCGACTTGATGTAATATCAAACCCTATGTTCGGCTAGTATCAATAAAGCGGTTGTATTTCTATATCGATTTGTTGTGTGTTGCCAGAAGACTTGATCTCTGGGCTGGCAATGCAAGGAAAACCGGTCGCTCTAAGCCGGGGTGCCACAACGAATGGTATCAGAGCCGCGCTGACTATAGGCCATGCTAGACAGCTAACGCGTTAGTTCAAACGGTAGATAGTAGCTCTGAGTGCCGGCGGTGCTTCTGTGCTTTTGGTTGCTGCATTGCATGCATATAGTTTATTTTATTATTAACCGACTAATGCTTGTGAGTGTAGATGGCTCTAGTGTCATATGCGTCTTAGTTGGAGCTGGCACCATACACTTCGCCGCACCTTCTTCAAAGCGTATGGCGTCGACTCTACCCTCATGGTGACGACCTAGTGTATCGGGTGTACCGGGAACGCCTGGCAGCCTCAGTATTCGAGTATCACGCGGTGGTTACCTTGCGTTGCAGTTCAACATCTGGCACATACACCCGTTCTTCTAGGAGTGGTCTCGCTTCTACACCCGCTCAGGCTGTTCAGTTTGTTGCGCTCGAGATTCTCATTGAATTATGCTATAACAAGATCCAAATGTAGACTCATCCAATCTTCTACTACTACCCATCCCTGCATGATGATGGGTGTGTCCTATTCCCCATTATTGATCTAGTGAGCGATAGTCCCTCTATCCACCTTTCAATTTCCAAAATTTCATCAGTTTCAGCATTCTCAATATCTTTAGCTCTAGCAAGTTCTTCATCAAGAAATTCACCCAGTGGTAAACTATTATCAAGTAAAGTAGTAGTATCATCATAAGCATCATGCATAGCAGAAGTAGCATCATCAATTACTTGCGACATATCAGAATCAATAGCAGGTGTAGGTGTCGCAAGCTTACTCAAAACAAAAGGTGAATCAAGTGCAGAACTAGATGGCAGTTCCTTACCTTCCCTTGTTCTAGAGGGAAAAATCTTGGTGTTGGTATCTTTCAAATTGTTCATAGTGGTCAACAGATATAAATCCCAAGTGACTCATAGAATTGAGTTATGCCCCCCGGCAACGGTGCTAGAAAAGTTCTCGATAACCCACAAGTATAGGGGATTGCAACAGTTTTTGAGGGTAGAGTATTCAACCCAAATTTATTGATTCGACACAAGGGGAGCCAAAGAATATTCATGAGTATTAGAAGTTGAGTTTTCAATTCAACCACACCTAAAAGACTTAATATCTGCAGCAAAGTATTTGGTAGCAGAGTAGTATGGAAGTAATGGTAATGTTAACAAAAGTAACAGTAGCAGTTTTGTAGCGATTGTAACAGCAGTAGCAACGAAAGTAACTTAGCAAAGATCAATATGTGAAAAGCTCGTAGGCATTCGATTGGCAATGATAATTGTGTTGCATGATATTCATCATGTGGCAGTCATAACCTAGGGTGACACAGAACTACCTCCAATTCATCAATATAATGTAGGCATGTATCCCGTATATAGTCATACGTGCTTATGGAAAAGAAATTTATCGCGGAATATCCACGACCACCTATGGGACCAGGAGGCCCCTTGCTGGTTCGGCAGAGGGACGTCGTGTTGCACAAAGAGCAGACCAGCGCATGGCAGCACGGCAGAGAGCACACAAGCAATTTACCCAGGTTCGGGCCGCCGCAAGGCGTAAGACCCTACTCCTCCTTTAGTGGATTGATGGTGGAATGAGGATGGTGGAACACAGTACACTTGTCCGGCAAGGGTGGCCGTAGGGCCGTAGTGACTATGCGTGTATGGCAGTGTGGGTTTGTCAACTTTCCAACCCCTCCTACGGGTGCCATGGGCCTCCTTTTATAGATCAAGGGGTCACCACAATGGCAAAGTAGTCATTATCCACTGATATGATAGCGAACAGAGCTATCATACCTAACTCTGCAGGCTGACAGGGTGCATTAAATGCACCGCTTAGTTTCACATCACTGGTTGCTCGGCAAGGCTTGCCGGGCTATCTTGCCCGCTCCGCGCCTGTTCTCTTGACACGTCGCAGGATGGGTGTCACCTGTGGGTTTCTTCTATAGGAAATGGCCACCATGTGGCGAATGGCTACCACTTAATCACCTTGCAGCTTGACACAGCACTGATTGACGACATGGGTCGTGTTTGAGTGGTTGGTGGGGTGGTTTTGCCCCCGTGAGCCCCAGCAGACCTTGCCGGGGTGCCTGGGTTGCTTGCTTCTGGCGGTGGTCTCGCCCATTGCCAGGCTCACCTGCCCGGCAAGGGAGGCCCTTCTCTTGTCGATATTTTGCTTCTCTGGCCTGATCTTGGTCCCTTCGATCTGCATGCTGGTTCTTCAAATCTCTTGGTTCCTCAATCTCTGACTTGGGCTGGTGCTTCAATCTTGTTCTTGTGCCTGTGCATAGTCCGGGCAACGGACTCAGGGTTTGTTGCACCGATAGAATCCCCCAGGGCTGCCCCGAATACGCTGTTGAGCGTCGTCGGGGTAGGGCCTAATAAGTGCATAGGCAGGGTTGCTGAAGGGGTTGGCCCCTTGAGGTTCCCATTGCTAGTTCATTAGCCCTGATTTCGGGCCAGTTTCTGGTTTCCCCGCGCATGGTGTAAAGACAATAGTGGTGGGGCCGCTCCAGTGATGGCCCGTGAATGACTTTAACGCACGGGGTAGAAACTGCCAATTTAGTCTTCCCACAGTGCGCCCTTATCCTTGGCCATGTATGCTGCATGCATCGCGCGGGGTAGGTAACGGAGGCGCTTAACGCGGGAGAGCATCTTGGAGAGGGTCCGCCCACCTTGAATTGGCGGAGGAGGGCGGTGGTCACCCATTGATGGAGCGGCTGCCCTTCCCCGCCCGGCCAATAAAAGGGAGGGGCGAAGGAGAGCGGAGTCATTCATCTTTCCATTCCCCCTCTTCTTCTCTTGTTATGTGCTTCCCTCGGTGATGCTGAAGAGAAGATCCTGGTGCCAGCCTCGGGCTCCTGCTTGGGGTTATTGTTGCCCCATGCTGGTGCTCACGCTCGGGGAGTGAGCCTAGTCCTTGGCGTGGCGAATCTCTTGGTCTTTTCGAGGCTCGGCCAGGAGGCGGGGCTGGAGATCGTTGGTAATCCCATCATTGCCCCTCCCAGAGGTCTTGGGGCTGTTGTCGACGCGAGGCACGCCTCCCTCCCAGCCGAAGCGATGGTAGCATTGCATGCTCGTTGTGAGCGATGCCTTTACCATTTCTGCTCCTTCCCTCTCCCCTCTCCATGTTTTGTTTGGGAGGGGCGATGGGCCTTGCTCGTCACCTTGCGCAGCTCTTGAGTGCACGCCTCCTGCGAACCGCAGCGGATGACCACCACACCGACCCCTTCATCACCGCCCTCTCCAAATGCTCCTTTTATTCTCCTTTCCCTCTTGTTTCAATATCTTATCTGTTTGGCTTGCCGGGGATCGTTGTGTCGTGCAATCTTCTTGTCCCTTGTCGAAGCCAAGTTCACGGCAGGAACCTGCAACTTCATGTAGATGAGAATGAATGCAGGTTGCGATCCTATCTATTTTCATATGCAAATGCTCATGAAATGCTTATCCAGTGATCTTCGTGTGCTCATGCATGCATGCAATCTTAGTTGGGGCCCCCCTACAGCACTTCTTTATTTTCTCTTACATGGGGTCATTGCCCCGGCTTTGTACAAGAGGTTACATGCAGCTGAGGCAAGGCCTGTACAAAAGGGTGGCTGCTGGGCAACGACCGTCAGCCTCGCGTCTTACGAGTAGTACTTGCGGAGATGCTCAATATTCCATGAGTTTTGCAACCGAGTGCCATCTCCGGTCTCCAGACGGACTACGCCGGGTCTGGTGACTCGTACCACCTGGTAAGGGCCTTCCCACTTTGGTGACAGTTTGTTTGTACCCTTGGCGGACTGAACGCACCTAAGGACAAGGTCACCTTCCTCAAAACACCGGGCATGAACCCTGCGGTTGTGATAGCGGCGCAGGGCTTGCTGGTAGTGTGCAGCACGCGTAGCAGCCCGGAGACGGCTCTCCTCGAGTAACACAGCGTCGTTGCACCGGTGCCGATCTTGCGCTACTTCATCGTAGGCAACCACTCGAGGGGACCCGTAAATGAGTTCCCTGGGGATAACTGCTTCCGCCCCATAGACTAGGGAGAAGGGAGTCTGCCCGGTAGCTCGATTAGGTGTCGTTCTGAGGGACCAGAGAACTACCGGCAGCTCCTCAATCCACCGCCTGCCGTGCTTCTGCAGCGTATCGGAAGTTCTTGTCTTGATTCCACGTAGCACTTCAGCATTTGCCCTCTCAGCTTGTCCATTGCTCCGGGGGGGTGCCACACAGGCGAATGAGATCTTGCATCCGAGGGTATGAACATATTGCATGAAGGCATGGCTCATGAATTTGGTGTCGTTGTCGGTGATGATCCTAGCCGGAACTCCAAAATGACACACCCATTCTTTCAAGAACTTGATGGCCGACTAAGCAGTCACCTTTATCATGGCAGTCACTTCCGGCCACTTTGTAAACTTGTCGACGGCGATGAACAAGAATTCAAAGCCACCGATTTCTCGGGGGAAGGGGTCGAGAATATCGAGCCCCCAGATCGAAAATGGCCATGATAAAGGGATTGTCTGAAGGGCTTGGGCAGGCAAGTGTGTTCTCTTGGAATGGAACTGGCAGGCTTCACATGTCGTGACAAGCTCGATCGCTACTTGGAGGGCCGTGGGCCAATAGAAACCTAGCTGGAATGCTTTCCCAACTAATGCCCTTGATCCAATGTGTGAGCCGCACATTCCTCTGTGAATCTCAACCAGCAGTTCCGTTCCATCCTCCCGGCAGACAAACTTCAATTTCACACCATTGGGCCTCCTTCTGTATAGAGTGTCATCGACAAACTGATACATACTGGCCCTCCGGGCTACTTTCTCAGCTTCATCTTGGTCGCCAGGAAGTTCTCCGATCTGGAGCAAGCGGACGATGTGCCTTGCCCAAGTTGGAGCCTGGGGCTCGGCAACGAGGACTAGTGGCACCCCCTCTACTGCGGGAGCACCAGCCTCATTCACAGGGTCCATGGGCCCGGCTAGAGGGGGTGGTCCGGCAGGCTATGAGGAGTTGTTTCCGGCAGGGTCTCTGCCGGGAGCGGACGGCTCGACCGGGAGAGGCTTACTGTAGTCCAACTTTCTCCTTTTCCGGGCCATTGTGGCTAGTGATACGGAGGGTTGAGAGAGACTGAGAACAAAAGTTCCTGGTTCCACAGGAAGCTTCTGCGCATCACACTTTGACAGGTGATCAGCTATGCTGTTTTCCGCACGGGGTACGTGCTCTGTTTGCAACCCGTCAAAGTGCTCCTCCAATCTCCTCACTTCCTCGACGTATGCTTCCATCAATGGGCTTTGATAATCCTTGTTGACTTGTCTCACCACAAGCTGTGAATCTCCTCGTATGATCAGCTTCTTGATTCCAAATTCCGCTGCAATTCTGAGCCCGGCAAGGAGCCCTTCATACTCCGCTGTATTGTTGGTGGCTTCTTCCCGGGAAAAGTGCATTTGGACAACGTACTTCAAGTGCTCCCTGGAGGGGGCAACAAGAAGCACACCATCCCCTGCACCTTGTAGGGAAAAAAGCACCATCAAAATACATAATCCATTCTTGGGGTGATTCCTTGTCGGGGATAGTTGTCTCTGTCACTTCCTCGTCCGGGGTTGGCATCCATTCTGCAATAAACTCTGCCAGCGCCCTGCTCTAAATAGTTGATGTGCTCTCAAAATTCAAACCAAATCTGGATAACTCCAAAGCCCACTCCACTATTTTGCCGGTAGCCTCAGGGTTTTGGAGTATCCTTTGTAATGGAAAACGAGTGACAATCGTGATCTCATGGGCTTGGGAGTAGTGGCGCAGTTTCCTTGAGGCCATAATGAGACCAAAGATCAACTTTTGCACACCAGAGTACCTCGATCTAGCCCCTTGTAACAAGGAGCTGACGAAGTACACTAGGCACTGCACCACTTTCTTCCTTGTCGTGTCCTCGGGGTTGCTCTTGTTGCCATGCTCATTGTCGTACTGATTCTACCGTTATCTATCCACTTTCTGCCTCATCCACTTCTCGTTGTGCTACCAAGGCCGAACTGACCACTTGGTTGGTTGCCGCCAAGTATAGAAACAATGGCTCTTGAGGTTTGGGTGCAACCAAGGAAGGCACAGACGATAGGTAGGCCTTCAACTCCTGCAGAGCTGCATCTGCTTCCGGGGTCTACTTCATAGGCCCTGCCTTCTTCAAAATTTTAAAGAATGGCAGGGCATGCTTGGCAGACTTGGAAATGAATCTGCTTAGCATGGCAATGCATCATGTCAAGCGCCTCACATCATTAACTGTCCTTGGTGCTTGGATCTGCTCGATGGCTTTGATCTTGTCAGGGTTAGCTTCGATCCCCTGATGGGACACAAAGAAACCAAGTAGCTTGTCGGAGGGGACACCAAACACACACTTCTCTATACTAAGCTTCAAATTGATCTTGCGCGGATTAGCAAATGTCTCCTCCGAATCTGGATAAGAGTGGTCTTATCCTTGGTTTTGACCACAATATCATCCATATAGGCTTCTATGTTTCTGTGTAACTGTGGCTCAAAACCAATCTGAACCGCCATTGCAAAAGTGGACTCGGCACTCTTTAGTCTGAATGGCATGCGGAAAAAGCAGTACGTACCGCATGGAGTGATGAACGATGTCTTCTCTTCATCTTCTTTGGACACGAAGATCTGGTGATATCCGGAATACGCGTCCAGAAAGGAGAGCAAATCACACCCTGAAGTGGAATCCACAATCTGGTCGATACGCGGCAAGGGAAATGGGTCCTTCGGGGAAGCCCTGTTGAGATCTGTGGAATCAATGCAAAGCCTCCATTTCCCATTAGCCTTCCAGACTACCACTGGATTTGCTAACCATGTTGGATGCAGTACTCCTCTGACCAAACCAGCTGCCTCCAGTTTCTTGATTTCCTTGGCAATGAACTGTTGCCTTTCCAAGGCATGCTTCCGGACTTTCTGCTTGATAGGTCAGGCGTGTTGGCAAACAGCAAGGTGGTGCTCGATTACTTCCTTGGGAACACCGGGGATATCAGATGGTTGCCAGGCAAGCACATCGATATTCGCCCGCGGGAAGGCAATGAGCGTGCTTTCCTATTTGTCATCAAGGGTGGCACTGATGGTGAAAGTACCATCAATGCCAGCCAGCCCTGCCGGGACCTTCTTCACTTGGGGTGTAGCAACCTTGGATCTCTTTTTGTTGGAACACTCCGGCACGTCGTCAACGGGGGCCGTGCACTCGGAGGGGGCACGCTTCTCAGACTCCTTGCCGGAGGTCGTACAATCCTTCTTCTTTCCTTTGCTTTCCTTGGCGGGAGCTGTTGCTGCCATAGCCTCTACTGCGACTGCATCTTGGTACATCTTGTCCACGCAGATAATTGCATCCTACTCATCTGATGGGATAGTGATGAATCCCAGTGGCCGAAGCATCCTCAGAGTGTTATAAGCATAGTGGGATGTTGCCATGAACTTGGCCAGGGCCGGGCGTCCAAGAATCCCATTGAACGGCAGGGGGAGATCAATCACATCAAACACAACTTTCTTTGTCCGATAATTCAGTTCTCCCCCAAACGTCACTAGCAATGTAATCTTCCCTTTAGGATGGCTCTTGCCGGGGTTAACTCCTTGAAACATGTCGGTATCCTCTTACTCTTCTTATCCTATCTGAAGCTTACTGATGACTGCTGGGGAAATCATATTTTCAACCCGGCCCTGCCATCCACTAGCATCTTTGTGACCTTGAGGTTGCGAATTGTCGAGGATACCAACAATGGAAAGCATCCTACCACAATGGTGCGGCCAGGGTGATCCTCCTCATCAAAGATGATTGGCGTGCGGGACCATTTGAACGGTTTCCCTCTGGCGCTGGCTCCATGGCATTGATCTCTCGTGCCCATCACTTGAGCTGGCAGTAGGAGGCATGCAAAGATGTACCCCCATCAATGCATAGGGCGTCAGTGGCCCTCTGAAATTCCACCTCACTAGTTTCCTCTTCATCCCCTTCATCACTCACATCATCACAAACTTCCTTCTCTTGACCCTTGGCGGGTTTTCCTTGGTTCTGGAATGGTTTGCTGGAGCGATTTGCTTCACCGCCTCGGCTCTTTTCGCCAGTGGCATTCTGACCTTTTTCCTTGTCACAATTATCATATTCCGCTCTCTGTTCTTGACAAGCTGCTCAACCTGGTAACACTCCTGAAGGTCATGGCCCTTGGTCCGGTGGATCTTGCAGTACGAGTCATTGCCTTTCCCAGCATTCTCGGCGGCAGCAGCTTCCCGGCAGGCTGTTGTCGGCGTCCTGGGAACGGGGGTACCTAGGCTTGCCTGCCTGCGGCCCACGACGTGGCTCCATCGACGGCCCGGTACGGCCCAGCTTCAGCAACAACAACCCAAGACCCTCGCGAGGGGCCAAGCCTCACGAGGCGGATGACACCAAGGCCTCCCTAGGGGGCGGTGCTACCTCTTGAGCACTGCGTTGGTTTTCCCTTGAAGAGGAAAGGGTGATGCAGCAAAGTAGCATAAGTATTTCCCACAATTTTTTAGAACCAAGATATCAATCCAGTAGGAGGCCACACGCAAGTCCCTCGTACCTACACAAACAAATAAGAACCTCACAACCAACGCAATAAAGGGGTTGTCAATCCCTTCACGGTCACTTATGAGAGTGAGATCTGATAGAGATATTAATGATAAGATAAATATTTTGGGTATTTTTATGATATAGATTGAAAGTAAAAGATTGCAAAGTAAAATAGATTGGAAACTTATATGATAGAAAATAGACCCGGGGGGCATAGGTTTCACTAGTGGCTTCTCTCAAGATAGCATAAGTATTACGGTGGGTGAACGAATTACAGTCGAGCAATTGATAGAAAAGCGAATAATTATGAGAATATCTAGGCATGATCATGTATATAGGCATCACGTCCATGACAAGTAGACCGACTCCTGCCTGCATCTACTACTATTACTCCACACATCGACCGCTATCCAGCATGCATCTAGAGTATTAAGTTCATAAGAACATAGTAACGCCTTAAGTAAGATGACATGATGTAGAGGGATAAACTCAAGCAATATGATATAAACCCCATCTTTTTATCCTCGATAGCAATAATACAATACGTGTCGTTTACCTTTCTGTCACTGGGATCGAGCACCGCAAGATTGAACCCAAAGCTAAGCACTTCTCCCATTGCAAGAAAGATCAATCTAGTAGGCCAAACCAAACTGATAATTCTAAGAGACTTGCAAAGATAACCAATCATACATAAAAGAATTCAGAGAAGATTCAAATAATGTTCATAGATAGTCTTGAGCATAAACCCACAATTCATCGAATCTCGACAAACACACTGCAAAAGAAGATTACATCGAATAGATCTCCAAGAGAATCGAGGAGAATTTGGATTGAGATCCAAAGAGAGAGAAGAAGCCATCTAGCTAATAACTATGGACCCGAAGGTCTGAGGTAAACTACTCACACATCATCGGAGGGGCCATGGAGTTGATGTAGAGGCCCTCCGTGATCAATGCCCCCACCGGTGGAGCTCCGGAATAGGCCGCAAGATGGGATCTCTTGGGTACAGAAGGTTGCGGCGGTGGAAATATGGTTTCATGGTGCTCCTCGATGGTTTGGGGGTACATAGGTATATATAGGAGGAAGAAGTAGGTCGGTGGAGCCACAAGGGGCCCACGAGGGTGGAGGGTGCGCCCCCTGCCTCATGGATGCCCCGTTCATTTCTTGACGTCCACTCCAAGTCCTCTGGATCACGTTTGTTCCAAAAATCACGCTCCCGAAGGTTTCATTCCGTTTGGACTCCGTTTGACATTCCTTTTATGCGGAACACTGAAATAGGAAAAAAAAAATAATTTGTATTGGGCCTTGGGTTAATAGGTTAGTACCAAAAATAATATGAAAGTGTAAAATAAAGCCCATTAACATCCAAAAAAGATAATATAATAGCATGGAACAATCAAAAATTATAGATATGTTGGAGACGTATCAGCATCCCCAAGCTTAATTCCTGCTCGTCCTCGAGTAGGTAAATGATAAAAATAGAATTTCTGATGTGGAATTCTTTCTAGCATGTTCTTCAATGTATTTTTCTCTATTGTGGCATGAATGTTCATATCCAAAAGATTCAAGATAAAAGTTTATTGTTGACATAAAAATAGTAATACTCTAAGTATGCTAATCAAGCAATTATGTCTTATCAAAATACCATAGCCAAACAAAACTTATCCCTACAAAGTCATAGAGTTTGTCCATGCTTCATTTTTGTCACACAAAATGCTCCCATTATGCACAACCACGATGACAAGCCAAGCAATTGTTTCATACTTATCCTTTTCAAACTCTTTCAACTTTTATGCAATATATGAGCGTGAGCCATGGACATAGCACTATGGGTGGAATAGAATATGATGATTGAGGTTGTGTGAGAAGATAAAAAGGGAGAAAGTCTCACATTGACGTGCCTAATCAATGGGCTATGGAGATGCCCACCGATTGATGTCAATGCAAGGAGTAGGGATTGCCATGCAACGGATGCACTAGAGCTATAAATATATGAAAGCTCATCAAAGAAACTAAGTGGGTGTGCATCCGACTTTCTTGCTCATGAAGACCAAGGGCATTTGAGGAAGCCCATCATTGGAATATACAAGCCAAGTTCTATAATGAAAAATTCCCGACTTGTGGGGGAATCATAGTCTCCATCAACTCCATGGGTGTGCATCCAACTTTCTTGCTCACGAAGACCAAGGGCATTTTTTATTTGGGCTTCTTCTTTTTATGGCCTCTTTTTTTCGTCCGAAGTCTCATCCCGACTTGTGGGGGAATCATAGTCTCCATCATCCTTTCCTCACATGGGACAATGCTCTAATGATGATCATCACACTTTTATTTACTTACAACTCAAGAATTACAACTCGATACTTAGAACAAAATATGACTCTATGTGAATGCCTCCGGTGGTGTACCGGGATTGCGATGAATCAAGAGTGACATGTATGAAAAATTAAGCATGGTGGCTTTGCCACAAATACGATGTCAACTACATGATCATGCAAAGCAATATGACAATGATGATGCGTGTCATAATAAATGGAACATTGGAAAGTTGCATGGCAATATATCTCGTAATGGCTATGGTAATGCCATAATAGGTAGGTATGGTGGCTGTTTTGAGGAAGATATAAGGAGGCTTATGTGTGATAGAGCGTATCATATCATGGAGTTTGGATGCACCAGCGAAGTTTGCACCAACTCTCAAGGTGAGAAAGGGCAATGCACGGTACCGAAGAGGCTGGCAATGATGGAAGGGTGAGAGTGTGTATAATCCATGGACTCAACATTAGTCATAAAGAACTCACATACTTATTGCAAAAATCTACAAGTCATCAAACCAAGAACTACGCGCATGCTCCTAGGGGGATAGATTGGTAGGAAAAGACCATCGCTCGTCCCCAACCGCCACTCATAAGGAAAGCAATCAAAGAACACCCCATGCTTCAAATTTGTCACACAACGTTTACCATACGTGCATGCTACAGGATTTGCCAACTTCAAAACAAGTATTCATCAATTTCACAATTACTCAACTAGCACACCTCTAATATTACCACATTTATATCTCAAAACAACTATCAAGCATCCAACTTCTCTTAGCATTTAAAATTTATAACCAAATTAAATTACCATGCTGTTCTAAAAGACACTCAAAATGATATAAGTGAAGCATGAGAGATCAATTATTTCTATAAAATAAAACCACCGCCATGCTCTATGAACAATATCAGATCTCACTTTTGCAAGTGGCCGTGAAGGGATTGAAAACCCCTTTGTCGTATTGGTTGCAAGGTTCTTATTTGTTTGTGCAGGTACTAGGAGATTTGAGTGTAGTCTTCTACCGGATTGATACCTTGGTTCTCAAAAACTGAGGGGAATAGTTACGCTACTTTGCTGCATCACCCTTTCCTCTTCAAGGAAAACCAACACATGCTCAAGAGGTATAAAGAAGGATTTCTGGCGCCATTGCCGAGGAGATCTACTCCAAGTCAAGACATAACAAAGTACCCATCACAAACTCTTATCCCTTGCATTACATTATTTGCCATTTGCCTCTCGTTTTCCTCTCCCCCACTTCACCTTTGTCGTTTTATTCACCCTTCTTCCGTTCGCCTCTTTTCGCTTGCCTCTTGTGTATCCGTGTGTTAGATCGTTTATCTTGTTGTCATGGCTAGCCCTTTCTCCCTTCCTTCTTCTCCTGATAATGAAGTTTTTAATTTTAAACAAAGGGAGGGAGAAAATCTAAAAGATGCTTGGTATAGAATTTGCAATGCTCAAAACAGATCTACTAAAAATCAATCTACCTCCGTTCTTCTTCGCAATTTTTAGGTAGGCATCACTCCTTGCTATAGATATGTTCTTGATACCATTACCGGACGAAACTTCTTGGGTAGCCATACTTTTGATTCTTATAATGCTATGATAGAATTGTTAGGCCCACCTCCTCTTTTGGTCAATGGAACTATTTTAGCTTTGGAACATGTGATGCAAAGGCTTGATATTATTGAAAATAAAATTGCCATTGTTGAGTTAATTGAAAATTTGGATAAAAAGATCCACAACCAAATTACTCAATATGGATCTAAGGTAGGAGTTACTCTGAAAAATCTTAAGGAAAAGGAACCCATAGTTAATGAAAAGATAGATCAAGATTCCACTAGAATTGATAAACTCGAAGAGATTAATACCAACTTGGGGTCCGCTTTTTCTGCCGTTAAAAACTCCTCAAATCCTCCCCCTACCAAAGTTGCCAAATTTATCTATGTTCCTAAAAATAAGGGTGAATCTTCTAGTAAGAAAATGAACATCTCAAATCAATAAATGTTCACCCCAATTTTTTAGATGTCGTTAAGGAACCTTTTGCTACAAATGAATTTCTTGATTTTCTACCTAGGAGTTTGATCATTTCAAAAAATAAAGAATGTCCTAAGGGTTATAAGTGTTCAATTGAAGAATTTCCTACCAAAGATGACAATACATAGATCTATTCTTGTTTTTATGCCTAGCTAGGGGCGTTAAATGATAACGCTTGTTGGGAGGCAACCCAATTTTATTTTTGTTCCTTGCTTTTTGTTCCTATTTAGTAATAAATAAATCATCTATCCTCTGTTATGATTTTGTTTTTTATGTTTTAATTAGTGTTTGTGCCAAGTAAAGCCTTTAGGTTCTTCTTGGGTGATTGTTGTTTGATCATGCTGAAAAAAACAGAAGGTATGCGCTCACGAGAATAATTTGCTTTTTTTACAAAAGAGCGATACCAATTCCAACTACATTAGATCAATTTACACATATTTAGGATGTCCTAATTTCTCAGGATTTTTGGAGTTATAGAAGTATTCGAAACCTACAGATTACTACAGACTGTTCTGTTTTTGACATATTCTGTTTTTCGTGTGTTGTTTGCTTATTTTGATGAATCTATGGCTAGCATCGGGGGGTATCAACCATAATGAAGTTGGAATACAGTATGTTTAACACCAATATAAATAAAGAATGAGTTCATTAGAGTACCTTAAAGTGGTGGTTTGTTTTCTTATAATAATGAAGCTCATGAGATTTTCTGTTGAGTTTTGTGTTGTGAAGTTTTCAAGCTTTTTGGTAAAGATTTGATGGATTTTGGAACAAGGAGTGGCAAGTGCCTAAGCTTGGGGGTGCTCAAGGCACCCCAATGTAAAATCCAAGGACAACCAAAAGCCTAAGCTTGGGGATGCCTTGGAAGGCATCCCCTCTTTCGTCTTCATATATCGGTAACTTTACTTGAGGCTATATTTTTATTCACCACATGATATGTGTTTTGCTTGGAGCGTCTTGTATGATTTGGGTCTTGTCTTTTTAGTTTACCACAATCATCCTTGTTGTACACACCTTTTGGGATAGACACACATGAATCAGAATTTGTTAGAACACTCTATGTGCTTCACTTATATCTTTTGAGCTAGATAATTTTGCTCTACTGCTTCACTTTTTAGAGCATGGTAGTGGTTTTGTTTTATATAAATTATTGATCTCTCATGCTTCACTTATATTATTTTGAGAGTCTTTTAGAACAGCATGGTAATTTGCATTGGCTATAACATTGGTCCTAATATGATAGGCATCCAAGATGGGTATAATAAAAACTTTCATATAGAGTGCATTAAATACTATGAGAAGTTTGATTCTTGATAGTTGTTTTGAGATATAAAGGTGGTAATATTAGAGTTGTGCTAGTTGAGTAATTATGGAATTGAGAAATACTTGTGTTGAAGTTAGCAAGTCCTGTAGCATGCACGTATGGTAAACGTTGTGTGACAAATTTGAAGCATGAGGTGTTCTTTGATTGCTTTCCTTATGAGTGGCGGTCGGGGACGAGCGATGGTCTTTTCCTACCAATCTATCCCCCTAGGAGCATGTGTGTAGTGCTTGGTTTTGATGACTTGTAGATTTTTGCAATAAATATGTGAGTTCTTTATGACTAATGTTGAGTCGATGGATTATACGCACTCTCACCCTTCCATCGTTGCTAGCCTCTTCAATACCGTGCATTGCCCTTTCTCACCTCGAGAGTTGGTGCAAACTTCGCTGGTGCATCCAAACCCCAAGATATGATACGCTCTTTCACTGATACGTCTCCAACGTATCTATAATTTTTGATTGCTCCATGCTATATTATCTACTGTTTTGGACATTATTGGGCTTTATTATCCACTTTTATACTATTTTTGGGACTAACCTATTAACCGGAGGCCCAGCCCAGAATTGTTGTTTTTGCCTGTTTTAGGGTTTTGAAGAAAAGGAATATCAAACGGAGTCCAAACGGAATGAAACCTTCGGGAACGTGATTTTCTCAATGAACAAGACCCGGGAGACTTGAAGCCTACATCAAGAAAGAAAAGAAGAGGCCACGAGGTAGGGGGCGCGCCTACCCCCCCCCCCCCCCAGGCGCGCCCCCCACCCTCGTGGGCCCCCTATTGCTTGATACGTCCATTTTGCATCATGCTTTTATATCGATATTTATTGCATTATGGACTGTTATTTCACTTTATGTCACAATACTTATGGCTATTCTCTCTTATTTTACAAGGTTTACATAAGGAGGGAGAATGCCGGCAGCTGGAATTCTGGGCTGGAAAAGGAGCAAATATTAGAGACCTATTCTGTGCAACTCCAAAAGTCTTGAAACTCCACGGAACATCTTAAAATAAATAAAGAAAAATCCTCGCCAAAGATGAAGGCCAGGGGGGCCACACCCTGCTCACGAGGGTGGGGGGCGCGCCCCCCTACCTCGTGGGCCCCCTGGTGGCTCTCCGATTTCCATCTTGTCCTATATGAAGTCTTTCGATGAGGAAAAAATAAGAAGGAACTTTTCAAGAAGAGACTCCGCCGCCACGAGGCGGAACCTTGGCGGATCCAATCTAGAGCTCCGGCAGAGCTATTCTGCCGGGGATACTTCCCTCCGGGAGGGGGAATCATCACCGTCATCACCAATGCTCCTCTCATTGGGAGAGGGCAATCTCCATCAACATCTTCACCAGCACCATCTCATCTCCAAACCCTAGTTCATCTCTTGTATCCAATTCTTGTCTCAAAGTCCGGGATTGGTGCTTGTATGTTGCTAGTAGTGTTGATTACTCCTTGTAGTTGATGCTAATTGGTTTATTTGGTGGAAGATCATATGTTCAGATCCTATATGCATATTATTATCCCTCTGATTATGAACATGAATATGCTTTGGGAGTAATTACGTTTGTTCCTGAGGACAAGGGAGAAGTCTTGCTATTAGTAGTCATGTGAATTTGGTATTCGTTTGATATTTTGATAAGATGTATGTTGTCTAGCCTCTAGTGGTGTTATGTGAACGTCGACTACCTAACACTTCATCATTATTTGGGCCTAGAGGAAGGCATTGGGAAGTAATAAGTAGATGATGGGTTGCTAGAGTGACAGAAGCTTAAACCCTAATTTATGTGTTGCTTCATAAGGGGCTGATTTGGATCCACATGTTTCATGCTATGGTTAGGTTTACCTTAATACTTTTGTTGTAGTTGCAGATGCTTGCAATAGAGGTTAATCATAAGCGGGATGCTTGTTCAAGTAAGAACATCACCCAAGCACCGGTCCACCCACATATCAAATTATCAAAGTATCGAACGTGAATCATATGAACGTGATGAAAACTAGCTTGACGATATTCCCATGTATCCTCGGGAGCGCTTTTCCTATTATAAGAGTTTGTTCCTGCTTGTCCTTTGCTACAAAAGGATTGGGCCACCTTGCTGCACTTTATTTACTTTTGTTACTTGTTGCTCATTACAGTCTATCTTATCACAAAACTATCTGTTACCACTTGTTTCAGTACTTGCAGAGAATACCTTGCTGAAAACCGCTTATCATTTCCTTCTGCTCCTCGTTGGGTTCGACACTCTTACTTATCGAAAGGACTACGATAGATCCCCTATACTTGTGGGTCATCAAGACTCTTTTCTGGCGCCGTTGCCGGGGAGTGTAGCGCCTTTGGTAGGTGGAATTTGGTAAGGAAAAATTTATATAGTGTGCTAAAATTTATTGTCACTTGTTACTGTGGAAAGTAATTCTCTGAGGGGCTTGTTCGGGGTATCTTCACCCCGTCCAGTAGAGCAAAGAGTTGCTCCTCAACCCACTGTACCTATTGAAAATGAAACTCCTTTTGAATTTCCTTCTGGTATGATGGAAAAACTGCTAGCCAACCCTTTTACAGGAGATGGAACAAAGCATCCTGATGAGCACTTAATATATGTGGATGAAGTTTGTGGATTATTTAAGCTTGCAGGTATACCCGATGATGTTGCTAAGAAGAAGGTCTTCCCTTTATCTTTGAAGGGAGACGCATTGATATGGTATAGGCTATGTGATGATATGAGATCATGGGACTATAAAAGATTGAAGTTGGAATTTCATCAAAAGTATGACCCTATGCATCTTGTTCATCGTGATCGCAATTATATATATAATTTCTGGCCTCGTGAAGGATAAAGCATCACTCAAGCTTGGGGGAGGCTTAAATCAATGTTATATTCATGCCCCAATCATGAGCTCTCAAGAGAAATGATCATTCAAAATTTTTATGCTCGGCTTTCTGAAAACAATCGCACCATGCTCGATACTTCTTGTGCTGGCTCTTTTATGATGAAGACTATTGAATTTAAATGGAATTTATTGGATAGAATTAAATGCAACTCTGAAGATTGGGACCTCGACGAAGGTAAGGAGTCAGGTATGACACCTAAGTTTGATTGTGTTAAATCTTTTATGGACACTGATATTTTCCGTAAGTTTAGCACTAAATATGGACTTGACTCTGAGATAGTAGCTTCTTTGTGTGAATCTTTTGCTGCTTATGTTGATCTCCCTAAGGAGAAGTGGTTTAAATATCATCCTCCCATAGAAGTAAAAGGAGCTGCACCTATTAAAGTTGAAGAAAAGACTGTCACTTATAATGATCCTATTTGTTCCTACTTCTTATGTTGAGAAACCACCTTTCCCTATTAGAATAAAGGATCATGCTAAAGCTTCAACTGTTGTTCGTAAAAGCAATATTAGAACTTATACACTTCCTGAGCAAGTTAAAGTAGAACCTAATGTTGCTATTGTTAAAGATCTCTTGTCTGATAACATTGATGGGCATGTTATTCAATTCGAAGGTGAAACTGCTAGAATTGCTAAACCTTGTGCTAAAGATAAACATAGACATGTGGTAGGCGTGCCTGTTATTTCCGTTAAAATAGGAGATCATTGTTATCATGGCTTATGTGATATGGGTGCAAGTGCTAGTGTTATACCGCATACTTTATACGAAGAAATTAAGAATAAAATTGCACATGCTGAGTTAGAAGGTATTGATGTCACAATTAAACTTGCCAATAGAGATACTATTTCACCAATTGGAATTGTTAGAGATGTTGAAGTCTTGTGTGGGAAAACTAAATATCCTGCTGATTTTCTTGTTCTTACTTCTCCGCAAGATAGCTTTTGTCCCATTATATTTGGTAGACCCTTCTTGAACACTGTTAATGCTAGGATAGATTGCAAAAAGAATGTTGTTACTATTGGCTTGGATGATATGGTTCATGAGTTTAATTTCTCTAAATTTAGTAAACAACATCGTGAGGAAGAATTACCTAGTAAGGATGAGATTATTGGTCTTGCTTCTATTGCCGTACCTCCTAATGATCCTTTAGGACACTATTTGCTAGACCATGAAAATGATATGTTCATGAATGAAAGAAGGGAAATAGATGAAGTATTCTTTAAACAGGAACCTATTCTGCAACATAATTTTCCTGTTGAAATTTTAGGGGATCCTCCTCCACCCAAGGGTGATCCCGTGTTTGAGCTTAAACCTTTTGCCTGATAATCTTAAATATGCTTATCTTGATGAAAAGAAGATATATCCTATTATTATTAGTGCTAACCTTTCAGAGCATGAAGAAGAAAGATTATTGAAAAATCTGAAGAAGCATCATGCTGCTATTGGATATACTCTTGATGATCTTAAGGGCATTAGTCCCACTCTATGTCAACATAAAATAAATTTGGAAGCAGATGCCAAACCAGTTCGTGATCCTCAACGACGTCTGAATCCTAAAATGAAAGAAGTGGTAAGAAAAGAAATACTAAAGCTTATGGAGGCAGGTATAATCTATCCCGTTGCTGATAGTGAGTGGGTAAGTCCTGTCCATTGTGTCCCTAAGAAGGGAGGTATTACTGTTGTTCCTAATGATAAAGATGAATTGATTCCACAAAGAAGTATCACAGGTTATAGGATGATAATTGATTTCCACAAATTAAATAAAGCTACTAAGAAATATCATTACCCCTTACCTTTTATTGATCAAATTCTAGAAAGATTATGCAAACATACACACTATTGCTTTCTAGATGGTTATTCTGATTTCTCTCAAATACCTGTGTCGGCTAGAGATCAATCAAAGACTACTTTTACATGCCCTTTTGGTACTTTTGCTTATAGACGTATGCCTTTTGGTTTATGTAATGCACCTGCTACCTTTCAAAGATGCATGATGGCTATATTCTCTGACTTTTGTGAAAAGATTTGTGAGGTTTTCATGGACGATTTTTCCATCTATGGTTCCTCTTTTGATGATTGCTTGAACAATCTTGATCGAGTTTTGCAGAGATGTCAAGAAACTAATCTTGTCTTGAATTGGGAAAAGTGTCACTTTATGGTTAATGAAGGTATTGTCTTGGGGCACAAAGTTTCTGAAAGAGGTATTGAAGTTGATAAAGCCAAGGTTGATGCTATTGAAAAGATGCCATGTCCCAAGGACATCAAAGGTATAAGAAGTTTCCTTGGTCACGCTGGATTTTATAGGAGGTTCATTAAGGACTTCTAAAAAATTTCTCGACCTCTGACTAATTTATTGCAAAAAGATATACCATTTGTCTTTGATGATGATTGTGTACAAGCATTTGAAATACTTAAGAAAGCATTAGTCTCTGCACCTGTTGTTTAGCCACCTGGTTGGAATTTACCCTTTGAAATTATGTGTGATGCTAGTGATTATGTTGTAGGTGTTGTTCTAGGACAAAGAGTTGATAAGAAATTAAAAGTCATTCATTATGCTAGTAAGACTCTAGACAATGCTCAAAGAAATTATGCTACTACTGAAAAAGAGCTTTTAGCAGTTGTATTTGCTTGTGATAAGTTCAAATCTTATATTGTTGATTCTAAAGTAACTATTCACATTGATCATGCTGCTATTAAATACCTTATGGAAAATAAAGATGCTAAACCTAGACTTATTAGATGGGTTCTCTTGCTACAAGAATTTGATTTGAATATTGTTGATAGAAAGGGAGCAGAGAACCCCGTTGCAGACAACTTGTCTAGGTTAGAGAATGTTCTTGATGACCCACTACCTATTAATGATAGCTTTGCTGATGAACAATTAAATGTTATAAGTACTTCTCGTAGTACTCCATGGTATGTGGATTATGCTAATTATATTGTTGCTAAGTTTATACCACCTAGCTTTACATACCAGCAAAAGAAAAAGTTTTTCTATGACTTGAGACATTACTTTTGGGATGACCCACATCTTTATAAAGAAGGAGTAGATGGTGTTATTAGACGTTGTGTACCTGAGCATGAACAGGGACAGATCCTACGCAAGTGTCACTCCGAGTCTTATGGAGGACACCACGCTGGAGATAGAACTGCACATAAGGTATTGCAATCTAGTTTTTATTGGCCTACTCTCTTCAAGGATGCCCGTAAGTTTGTCTTATCTTGTGATGAATGTCAAATAATTGGTAATATTAGTAGACGTCAAGAAATGCCTATGAATTATTCACTCGTTATTGAACCATTTGATGTTTGGGCCTTTGATTATATGGGACCTTTTCCTGCCTCTAATGGATATACACATATTCTAGTTGCTGTTAATTACGTTACTAAGTGGGTAGAAGCTATTCCAACTAGTAGTCCTGATTATAACACTTCTATTAAAATGCTTAAGGAAGTTATTTTCCCGAGGTTTGGAGTCCCTAGATATTTAACGATTGATGGTGGTTCACACTTTATTCATGGTGCTTTCCGTAAAATGCTTGCTAAATATGATGTTAATCATAGAATTGCATCTCCTTATCACCCTCAGTCTAGTGGTCAAGTAGAGTTGAGAAATAGAGAGCTCAATTAATTTTGCAAAAGACTGTTAATAGGTCTAGAAAGAATTGGTCCAAGAAACTGGATGATGCATTATGGGCTTATAGAAATGCATACAAAAATCCTATGGGTATGTCTCCGTATAAAATGGTTTATGGAAAAGCATGTCACTTACCTCTCGAACTAGAACATAAGGCATATTGGGCTATTAAAGATCTCAACTATGATTTTAAACTTGCCGGTGAGAAGAGGTTATTTGATATTAGCTCACTTGATGAATGGAGAACCCCAAGCTTATGAATAATGCCAAGTTGTTTAAAGAAAAAGTTAAAAGATGGCATGACAAAAGGATACAAAAGCATGAGTTTAATGTAGGTGATTATGTATTGCTATACAACTCTCGTTTAAGATTTTTTGCAGGAAAACTTCTCTCTAAATGGGAAGGCCCCTATGTTATCGAAGAGGTCTATCGTTCCGGTGCCATAAAGATCAACAACTTCGAGGGCACAAATCCGAAGGTGGTAAACGGTCAAAGAATCAAACATTATATCTCAGGTAATCCCATAAATGTTGAAACGAATATTATTGAAACCGTAACCCCGGAGGAATACATAAAGGACACTTTTCGGAGCGTTTCAGACTCCGAAAAGGAATAGGTATGTGGTACGGTAAGTAAACCGGCTCCAAAACAATTTTTAAGGCAATATTTCTCCGTTTTGGAATATTTAGAAAAATAGAAAAATAAGTAGCAGTCCGGGAAGGACACGAGGGTCCCATGAGGGTGGTGGGTGCACCCTACCCCCCTGGGTGCGCCCCCTACCTCGTGAGCACCTTGTGTGCCTTACGGACTCCGTTTTCTTGCACATTACATATTTTAGTCGGTAAAAATTCATTATATAACCTTCTGAAAGTTTTGACTACCGTATCACGCAAATCTCCTCTGTTCTTGTTTCGAGCTGTTTTCTGTCAGGGTTTTCCAGGCTAGGCATCATGTCGTCTCCCTCCTCCAACAATGGTGACAATGATGCTTGGCTAATGAAGATAGATCTGAAGAGGGAAGAACCCACGAGGGTCAACAAGGATGAAAGGATCAAGAAGGCCACGGAGGATCAAGCTCTGGCAGCAAAAGACATCCTTCAACTTGATCATAACCTTCTTACCCCAACTGAGATCGAAGCTTTCAAGATGATTGAGTTAGCTCGTATACAAAACAAGTATCTCACACAAGAAAATATTTTGTTGAAGGAGCATATTGTCGCACTCAAGTGCATTATTCGCAAGCTGGAGGACCTCTTACGCTCGATGTGCGATTATCCGTCACCTCCACCTTCTTCACCGACAAAGGAGATATAATCACATGGGTATGGGCACTCCCCTTGGCAACTGCCAAGCTTGGGGGAGGTGCCCCGGTATCGTATCACAATCACAACTCCTATCTTTATCCTTTTTCTTAGTTCGATCCTATTAGTAGTATCTTGATCTAGTAGAATAAAGTTTATGGCATGATCTAGTTTTGAGTTTTGCTTTATGATCTCTCTTTGTAATCGAGTCCGTGAGCTATATATAATAAAGATTAGTGTTGAGTCAAGGGCTTGATTATTTTGCCATGATCTTGGGTGAATAAAAGAAAGAGAAAAGGAATAAAAATAAACAAAAAGTTCATATTGATCTTATTGAGAGTAATGACTTCACATAGAAAGAGTATGATGATTAAAAGTTGTTGGGAGTTTGCAGACATAGCTTTGGTCATTGTTGCAATTAATAGGAAGTAATAAGGAAAGAGAGGTTTTCACATATAGATATATTATCATTGACATCTTTTATGATTGGGAGCACTCATTAAAATATGACATGCTAAAGAGTTAATGTTGGACAAGGAAGACAACGTAATGAGTTATGTCTTTCTTATATCTGAGATAAAGTATGTTGTCATGGATCCTCTAACTTGTTGAGCTTGCCTTCCCCCTCATGCTAGCCAACTTCTCAGCACCAAGTAGAAATACTACTTGTGCTTCCAAATACCCTTAAACCAGTTTTGCCATGAGAGTCCACCATATCTACCTATGGATTGATTAAGATCCTTCAAGTAAGTTGTCATCGGTGCAAAGCAATAAAAATTGCTCTAAATATGTATGATTGATTGGTGTGGGAGAAATAAGCTTTATACGATCTTGTGATGTGGAAATAATAAAAGCGACGGACTGCATAATAAAGGTTCATATCACAAGGGGCAATATAAAGTGACGTTCTTTCACATTGAGATTTTATGCACCCAACCAAAAAAGTGCATGGCAACCTCTGCTTCCCTCTGCGAAGGGCCTATCCTTTATTATTATCTTCTACCTTATGCAAGAGTCATGGTGATCTTCACCTTTTCTTTTTCATTTTATCCTTTGGCAAGCTCAGCATGTTGGAAAGAACATGATATATATATATATATATATATATATATATATATATATATATATAATTGGATGTAGGGGAGCATGAACCATTATTGTTGACATTACCCTTGAGGTAAAAGGTTGTGGGGCAAAACTATAAGCCCCTATCTTTCTCTGTGTTCGATTAAAACTTCATAACCACAAGTATTGCGTGAGTGTTAGCAATTATGAAGGACTAAATGATAGTTGAGTATGTGGACTTCCTTTTTAGCTCTGACATAGACTCTTTCTGATGTTATGATAAATTGCAATTGTTTCAATGACTGAGATTATAGTTTGTCGGAGCCCAATAAGGTTTATGATTTATACTTTTGCATTGTGAATAGATCATCAGTTGAACATAAGTAATCATATGACAAAATCTATATATGTTGCTGTTATGAGAATAATCATGATGCCTTCATGTTCGTATTTTATTTTTATCAACGCCTCTACCTCTAAACATGAGGACATATTTATTGTTATCGGCTTTTCGCTTGAGGACAAGCGAGGTCTAAGCTTGGGGGAGTTGATACGTCCATTTTGCATCATGCTTTTATATCGATATTTATTGCATTATGGACTGTTATTTCACTTTATGTCACAATACTTATGGCTATTCTCTCTTATTTTACAAGGTTTACATAAGGAGGGAGAATGCCGGCAGCTGGAATTCTGGGCTGGAAAAGGAGCAAATATTAGAGACCTATTCTGCGCAACTCCAAAAGTCCTGAAACTCCACGGAACATCTTAAAATAAATAAAGAAAAATCCTCGCCAAAGATGAAGACCAGGGGGCCCACACCCTGCTCACGAGGGTGGGGGCGCCCCCCCTAGGGCGCGCCCCCTACCTCGTGGGCCCCCTGGTGGCTCTTCGATGTCCATCTTCTCCTATATGAAGTCTTTCGATGAGAAAAAAATAAGAAGGAACTTTTCTGGATGAGACTCCGCCGCCACGAGGCGGAACCTTGGCGGATCCAATCTAGAGCTCCGGCGGAGCTGTTCTGCCGGGGAAACTTCCCTCCGGGAGGGGGAAATCATCACCGTCATCACCAACGCTCCTCTCATCGGGAGAGGGCAATCTCCATCAACATCTTCACCAGCACCATCTCATCTCCAAACCCTAGTTCATCTCTTGTATCCAATTCTTGTCTCAAAGTCCAGGATTGGTGCTTGTAGGTTGCTAGTAGTGTTGATTACTCCTTGTAGTTGATGCTAATTGGTTTATTTGGTGGAAGATCATATGTTCAGATCCTATATGCATATTATTACCCCTCTGATTATGAACATGAATATGCTTTGGGAGTAATTATGTTTGTTCCTGAGGACAAGGGAGAAGTCTTGCTATTAGTAGTCATGTGAATTTGGTATTCGTTTGATATTTTGATAAGATGTATGTTGTCTAGCCTCTAGTGGTGTTATGTGAATGTCGACTACATAACACTTCACCATTATTTGGGCCTAGAGGAAGGCATTGGGAAGTAATAAGTACATGATGGGTTGCTAGAGTGACAGAAGCTTAAACCCTAGTTTATGTGTTGCTTCGTAAGGGGCTGATTTGGATCCACATGTTTCATGATATGGTTAGGTTTACCTTAATACTTTTGTTGTAGTTGCGGATGCTTGCAATAGAGGTTAATCATAAGTGGGATGCTTGTTCAAGTAAGAATAGCACCCAAGCACCGGTCCACCCACATATCAAATTATCAAAGTATCCAACGCGAATCATATGAACGTGAAGAAAACTAGCTTGACGATATTCCCATGTGTTTCCTATTATAAGAGTTTGTTCCGGCTTGTCCTTTGCTACAAAAGGATTGGGCCACCTTGCTACACTTTATTTACTTTTGTTACTTGTTGCTCGTTACAATCTATCTTATCACAAAACTATCTCTTACCACTTGTTTCAGTACTTGCAGAGAATACCTTGCTGAAAACCGCTTATCATTTCCTTCTGCTCCTCGTTGGGTTCAACACTCTTACTTATCGAAAGGACTACGATAGATCCCCTATACTTGTGGGTCATCATTGCTCTACTGACGTACTCCTTCCTCCTACATATACCTACCTACCCCCAATCGATCAGATACAGAGCCAAAACCCTAATTCCACTGCCATAACTTTTTGTATCCATGAGATCCCATCTTGGGGCCTGTTCCGGAGCTCCGCCGGACGGGGCATCGATCACGGAGGGCTTCTACATCAACACCATAGCCCCTCCGATGAAGTGTGAGTAGTTTACCTCAGACCTACGGGTCCATAGTTAGTAGCTAGATGGCTTCTTCTCTCTTTTTGGATCTCAATACAATGTTCTCCCCCTCTCTTGTGCAGAAATATTCGATGTAATCTTCTTTTTGCGGTGTGTTTGTTGAGATCGATGAATTGTGGGTTTATGATCAACTCTATCTATGAATAATATTTGAATCTTCTCTGAATTCTTTTATGTATGATTGGTTATCTTTGCAAGTCTCTTTGAATTATCAGTTTGGTTTGGCCTACTAGATTGATCTTTCTTGCAATGGGAGAAGTGCTTAGCTTTGGGTTCAATCTTGTGGTGTCCTTTCCCAGTCATAGTAGGGGCAGCAAGGCACGTATTGTATTGTTGCCACCGAGGATAACAAGATGGGGTTTTTATAATATTGC
Source organism: Triticum aestivum (assembly GCF_018294505.1). Lineage (NCBI taxonomy): Eukaryota > Viridiplantae > Streptophyta > Magnoliopsida > Poales > Poaceae > Triticum > Triticum aestivum. The sequence continues at coordinate 271,913,101 of NC_057812.1, forward strand.
ATGAAATTATCCCTCTACTTCATGTCATCTTGCTTAAGGCGTTACTCTATTTTAACTTAATACTCTAGATGCATGCTGGATAGCGGTCGATGAGTGGAGTAATAGTAGTAGATGCAGAATCATTTCGGTCTACTTGTCTCGGACATGATGCCTATATACATGATCATACCTAGATATTCTCATAACTATGCTCAATTCTGCCAATTGCTCAACAGTAATTTGTTCACCCACCGTAGAATACTTATGCTCTTGAGAGAAGCCACTAGTGAAACCTATGGCCCCCAGGTCTCTTTCTCATCATATCAATCTCCATCACTTTATTATTGCTTTGCTTTTACTTTGCTTTTACTTTATTTACTTTGCATCTTTATACCAAAAATACCAAAAATATTATTTATCATCTCTATCAGTTCTCACTTTCGTAAGTTACCGTGAAGGGATTGACAACCCCTAAGCGCGTTGGTTGCATTGAGCTATTAATTTTGTGTAGGTACGAGGGACTCGAGCGTAGCCTCGTACTGGATTGATACCTTGGTTCTCAAAAACTGAGGGAAATACTTACGCTACTTTGCTGCATCATCCCTTCCTCTTCAGGGAAATCCAACGCAGTGCTCAAGAGGTAGCAAGAAGAATTTCTGGCGCCGTTGCCAGGGAGTCTGCGCAAAAGTCAACATACCAAGTACCCATCACAATCCCTATCTCCCGCATTACATTATTTGCCATTTGCCTCTCGTTTTCCTCTCCCCCACTTCACCCTTACTGTTTATTCGCCCTCTCTCTCTATCCTCCCTCTCTTTCTCCATTTGCCTTTTTACCCGTTTGCTTTTTGTTTGCTCATGTGTTAGTTTGCTCGTCTGTCGCGATGGCTCTACCTAGACTTGGTGATCTTCACCTTAAAAGGTTAGAGGAGATCGAAAACAACGTCAGGAAGTTTATGGTTTTGCAATTTGAGCATAATAATTTCTTTATAAATGAGCTTAAGGAACAAAAAAGTTTCATGAATTATATGAATAAAGAGCTCGATGATATGTCTAAAGAATTTGATGGTATAAGGTCCCAAATTGCCCATCATGAAAAATTAACTGCTGAAATTTCGGATATGCAAGCTACCTTAGTTAATAAGATGGCCGCTAAACCGGATTCCTAAGAAAATAATTATGAAGATCTAAAAGTTATTGATGTGTTCCCTATTAAATCTTTGTTTTGCAATATGAATCTTGATAATGATGGGACTGAATATGATCCACCTTTACCTAGAAGGCGTTCTAAGAATTCGGAATTTGTTGATCTTGATGCTAAATTTGATAAAAGTGGGATTGAAGAAATTAAAACCCCAGATGTTGCTAAACCCACTATTATGGATTTCAAGGAATTTAACTATGAAAATTACTCTTTGATTGATTGTATTTCATTGTTGCAATCCGTGCCAAAATCTCCTCACGCTTATAGTCAAAATAAAGTGTTTACTAAACATATCGATGATGCCTTGATGCAATCTTATGAAGAAAAACTTGAATTGGAAGTTTCTATCCCTAGAAAACTTTATGATCAGTGGGAACCAACTATTAAGATTAAAATAAAAAATTATGAGTTTTATGTTTTGTGTGATTTGGGTGCTAGTCTCTCTACTATTCCCAAAACTTTGTGTGATTTACTAGATTTCCGTGATTTTGATGATTGCTCTCTAAACTTGCATCTTGCAGATTCCACTATTAAGAAACCTATGGAAGAATTAATGATGTTCTTATTGTTGCAAATAGGAATTATGTGCTCGTAGATTTTATCGTTCTTGATATAGATTGCAATCCTTCTTGCCATATTATTCTTGGTAGACCTTTCCTTAGAACGGTTGGTGCAATTATTGATATGAAGGTAGGGAATATTAGATTTAAATTTCCATTAAAAAAGGGCATGGAACACTTTCCTAGAAAGAAAATAAAATTACCATATGAATTTATCATGAGAGCCACTTATGGATTGCCTACCAAAGATGGCAATACCTAGATCTATTCTTGCTTGTTATGCCTAGCTAGGGGCGTTAAACCATAGCGCTTGTTGGGAGGCAACCCAATTTTATTTTTATTCCTTTCTTTTTGCTCTTGTTTAGTAATAAATAAATTATTTAGCCTCTGTTTTGGTTGTGTTTTTGTGTTTAATTAGTGTTTGTGCCAAGTAGAACCGTTGGGAAGACTTCGGGAAAGTCTTGTTGAACTTGCTGTAAAAAATCAGAAACTTTAGCGCTCACGAGAACTGCTGTAATTTTCATTTGGAAAGTTCTATTTAGATAATTATATTTTCAGATTATTAATATATAAATTCCTCACGTCCAGCAATTTATTTTAGACTTTTTTGGGTTCCAGATCTTGCGCTAGCTACAGATTACTACAGACTGTTCTGTTTTTGACATATTCTGTTTTTCATGTGTTGTTTGCTTATTTTGATGAATCTATGGATAATAAAATAGTTTATAAACCATAGAGAAGTTGGAATACAGTAGGTATAACACCAATATAAATAAATAATGAGTTCATTACAGTACCTTGAAATGGTCTTTTCTTTTCTTTCGCTAACGGAGCTCACGAGATTTTCTACTTTAAGTTTTGTGTTGTGAAGTTTTCAAGTTTTGGGTAAAGATTTGATGGATTATGGAACAAGAAGTGGCAAGAACCTAAGCTTGGGGATGCACATGGAACCCCCAAGATAATCTAAGGACACCTAAAAGCCAAAGCTTGGGATGCCCCGGAAGGCATCCCCTCTTTCGTCTACTTCTATCGGTAACTTTACTTGGAGCTATATTTTTATTCACCACATGATATGTGTTTTGCTTGGAGAGTCTTTTATGATTTGACTCTTTGCTTGTTAGTCTACCACAATCATCCTTTCTGTACACACCTTTTGAGAGAGCCATACATGATTTGGAATTTGATAGAATACTCTATGTGCTTCACTTATATCTTTTTAGCTTTATAGTTTTGCTCTAGTGCTTCACTTATATCTTTTAGAGCACCGTGATGGATTTGTTTTATAGAAACTATTGATCTCTCGTGCTTCACTTAGATTATTTTGAGAGTCTTAATAGCATGGTAATTTGCTTAAAATCCTAATATGCTTGGTGTACAAGATTAACAATAAAACTTTCTTATGAGTGTGTTGAATACTAAGAAAAGTTTGATGCTTGATGATTGTTTTGAGATATGGAGGTAATAATATCAAAGTCATGCTAGTTGAGTGGTTGTGAATTTGAGAAATACTTGTGTTGAGGTTTGCAAGTCCCGTAGCATGCACGTATGGTAAACGTTATGCAATAAATTTGAAACATGAGGTGTTATTTGATTGTTTTCCTTATGAGTGGCGGTCGGGGACGAGCGATGGTCTTTTCCTACCAATCTATCCCCCTAGGAGCATGCGCCTAGTGCCGAGGTTTTTGATGACTTGTAGATTTTTGCAATAAGTATGTGAGTTCTTATGACTAATGTTGATTCCATGGATTATACGCACTCTCACCCTTCCATCCTTGCTAGCCTCTTCGGTACCGTGCATTGCCCTTTCTCACATTGAGATTTGGCGCAAACTTCGACGGTGCATCCAAACCCCGTGATATGATACGCTCTTTCACACATAAACCTCCTTATATCTTCCTCAAAACAGCCACCATACCTACCTATTATGGCATTTCCATAGCCATTCCGAGATATACTGCCATGCAACTTTCCATCACTCCGTTCATCATGACACATTCATCATTGTCATATTGCTTAGCATGATCATGTAGTTGACATAGTATTTGTGGCAAAGCCACCATTCATAATTCTTTCATACATGTCACTCTTGGTTCATTGCATATCCCGGTACACCGCCGGAGGCATTCACATAGAGTCATCTTTGTTCTAGTATTGAGTTGTAATCATTGAGTTGTAAATAAATAGAAGTGTGATGATCATCATTATTAGAGCATTATCCCAAGTGAGGAATAAATAAATAAAGGCCATAAAAAGAGAAAGGCCATAAAAAGGAGAAGGCCCAAAAAAATGAGAGAAAAAGTGAGAAGGGACAATGTTACTATCCTTTTACCACACTTTTGCTTCAAAGTAGCACCAGGATCTTCATAGTAGAGAGTCTGTCATGTTATCACTTTCATATACTAGTGGGAATTTTTCATTATAGAACTTGGCTTGTATATTCCAACAATGGGCCTCCTCAAGTGACCTAGGTCTTCGTGAGCAAGCAAGTTGGATGCACACCCACTAGTTTCTTTTGTTGAGCTTTCATACATTTATAGCTCTAGTGCATCCGTTGCATGGCAATCCCTACTCCTTGCATTAACATCAATTGGTGGGCATCTCCATAGCCCATTGATTAGCCTCGTTGATGTGAGACTTTCTCATTTTTTGTATTCTCCACATAACCCCCCTCATTATATTCTATTCCAGGCATAGTGCTATGTCCATGGCTCGCGCTCATATATTGCGTGAAAGTTTATAGGTTTGAGATTACTAAAGTATGAAACAATTGCTTGGCTTGTCATCGGGGTTGTGCATGATGATAGCATTCTTGTGTGATAAAAATGGAACATGACTAAACTATATGATTTTGTAGGGATGAACTTTCTTTGGCCATGTTATTCTGAGAAGACATGATTGCTTAGTTAGTATGCTTGAGGTATAATCATTTTTATGTCAATATGAACTTTTGTATTGAATCCTTCGGATCTGAATATTCATACCACAATTAATAAGAATTACATTAAAATTATGCCAAGTAGCACTCCGCATCAAAAATTCTGTTTTTATCATTTACCTACTCGAGAACGAGCAGGAATTAAGCTTGGGGATGCTTGATACGTCTCCAACGTATCTATAATTTTTGATTACTCCATGCTATATTATTTACTGTTTTAGACATTATTGGGCTTTATTTTCCACTTTTATATTATTTTTGGGACTAACCTATTAACCGGAGGCCCAGCCCAGAATTGTTGTTTTTTGCCTATTTTAGGGTTTCGAAGAAAAGGGATATCAAACGGAGTCCAAACAGAATGAAACCTTCGGAAACATGATTTTCTCATCAGATAAGATCCAAGAGACTTGGACCCTACGTCAAGGAAGCCACGAGGTGGTCACGAGGGTAGGGGCGTCCACCCCCTAGGGCGCGCCCCCTGCCTCATGGGCCCCTCGAAGCTCCACCGACGTACTTCTTCCTCCTATATATATCCACGAACCCCCAAACGATCGGGAACGGAGCCAAAAACCTAATTCCACCGCCGCAACTTTCTGTATCCACGAGATCCCATCTTCGGGTCTGTTCCGGAGCTCCACCGGAGGAGGCATCGATCACGAAGGGCTTTTACATCATCATCCAAGCCCCTCCGATGAAGTGTGAGTAGTTTACTTCAGACCTACAGGTCCATAGCTAGTAGCTAGATGACTTCTTCTCTCTTTTTGGATCTCAATACAATGTTATCCCCCTCTCTTGTGGAGATCTATTCGATGTAATCTTCTTTTTGCGGTGTGTTTGTTGAGACCGATGAATTGTGGATTTATGATCCAGTCTATCTATGAATAATATTTGAATCTTCTCTGAATTCTTTTATGTATGATTGGTTATCTTTGCAAGTCTCTTCGAATTATCAGTTTGGTTTGGCCTACTAGATTGGTTGTTCTTGCCATGGGAGAAGTGCTTAGCTTTGGGTTCAATCTTGTGGTGTCCTTTCCCAGGGACAAAAGGGGCAGCAAGGCACGTATTGTATTGTTGCCATCGAGGATAACAAGATGGGGTTTTTATCATATTGCATGAAATTATCCCTCTACTTCATGTCATCTTGCTTAAGGCGTTACTCTGTTTTTAACTTAATACTCTAGATGCATGCTGGATAGAGGTCGATGAGTGGAGTAATAGTAGTAGATGCAGAATCGTTTCGGTCTACTTGTCTCGGACGTGATGCCTATATACATGATCATACCTAGATATTCTCATAACTATGCTCAATTCTATCAATTGCTCAACAGTAATTTGTTCACCCACCATAGAATACTTATGCTCTTGAGAGAAGCCACTAGTGAAACCTATGGCCCTCGGGTCTCTTTGTCATGATATCAATCTCCATCACTTTATTATTGCTTTGCTTTTACTTTATTTACTTTGCATCTTTATACCAAAAATACAAAAAATATTATTTATCATCTCTATCAGATCTCACTTTTGTAAGTGACCGTGAAGGGATTGACAACCCCTAAGCGTGTTGGTTGCTTTGAGCTATTGTTTTTGTGTAGGTACGAGGGACTCGAGCGTAGCCTCCTACTGGATTGATACCTTGGTTCTCAAAAACTGAGGGAAATACTTACGCTACTTTGCTGCATCATCCCTTCCTCTTCGGGGAAATCCAACGCAGTGCTCAAGAGGTAGCAGGGCCCTAGGATGGGATGGCGCCCAGCCCACTAGGGGCTGGTTCCCTTCCACCTACAGCCCATAAGGCCCTCCGGGGCAGGTGGACCCTCCCGGTGGACCCCCGAACCCCTCCAGTGGTCCCAGTACAATACCGGCATACCCCCGAATATTTCCGGTGACCGTATGATGACTTCCCATATATAAATCTTCACCTCCGAACTATTCTAGAACTCCTCGTGACTAAGGATGGCAATGGGTCGGGTTTGGATCGGGTTGAACAATCTCAAATCCATATCCATGTCCATGAAGACAGTCTTTGCCCACCCATGAAAAAATCCATGGGTGAAAAATTGTGTCCATGTCCAAATTCGATGGATATCCATACCCATTGGATATCCATTGGGTCCTCTCGAGACATATAAATAAGACATAACACAATATTAACATAAACTCTTCCATTCTTCACCTCGTGGTAGGCTAGGCTTCACTTATGGTAAATCAACATCCACTAACAACCTAAGATCATTTAGTATTTTTCTAACAGATGAGAATGACGAGTCATTTAAGAATGAGGTAAAAATAAGGGAAGGGGTGTTGGAGTATGTTACAGAGGGGATTGAATGTCAACTAAAAAAAGTTACGATGGGGATTGTGTAATTTCTTATGCATGTTTTAGATAAAAAGGTGTAAAATTGTTGTGGGACATATGACCGTGGGGCAGGGATAGAAGATTTTCCCCCATTAAGTCATACTATCGGGTCAGGTTTGGGTATATCCATGGGTACAAGATTATATCCATGCCCTATCCACGAACAATCGGGTCGGGTTTGGGCGCCGCCCATGGACACAAAAGCATATCCAAACCCTATCCATTCGGGTCGGATATCCATGGATATCCATGTCCATGGATAAATTGCCATCCTTACTCGTGACATCCAGGATCTCATCCGGGACTCCGAACAACATTCGATAATCACATACAAATCTTCCTAATAACCCTAGCGTCATCAAACCTTAAGTGTGTAGACCCTACGGGTTCGGGAACCATGCAGACATGACCGAGACAACTCTCCGTCCAATAACCAACAGCAGGATCTGGATACCCATGTTGGCTCCCACATGTTCCACGATGATCTCATCTGATGAACCACGATGTCGAGGATTCAAGCAATCCCGTATACAATTCCCTTTGTCAATTGGTACGTTACTTGCCCGAGATTCGATCGTTGGTATACCGATACCTCATTGAATCTCGTTTCGGCAATTCTCTTTACTCGTTCCATAACACATCATCACGTGACCAACCCCTTAGTCACATTGAGCTCATTACGATGATGTCTTACCAAGTGGGCCCAGAGATACCTCTCCGTCATACGGAGTGACAAATCCCAGTCTCGATTCGTGCCAACCCAATAGACACTTTCGGAGATACCCATAGTGCACCTTTATAGCCACCCAGTTACGTTGTGACGTTTGGCACACCCAAAGCACTCCTACGGTATCCGGGAGTTACACAATCTCATGGTCTAAGGAAATGATACTGACATTAGAAAAGCTCTAGCAGACGAACTACATGATCTTGTGCTAGGCTTAGGATTGGGTCTTGTCCATCACATCATTCTCCTAATGATGTGATCCCGTTATCAATGACATCCAATGTCCATGGTTAGGAAACTGTAACCATCTATTGATCAACGAGCTAGTCAACTAGAGGCTCACTAGGGACATGTTGTGGTCTATGTATTCACACATGTATTAATATTTCCGGATAACACAATTATAGAATGAACAATAGACAATTATTATGAACAAGGAAATATAATAATAACCATTTTATTATTGCCTCTAGGGCATATTTCCAACAGTCTCCCACTTGCACTAGAGTCAATAATCTAGTTACGTTGTGATGAATCGAACACCCATAGAGTTCTGGTGTTGATCATGTTTTGCTCGAGGAAGAGGTTTAGTCAACGGATCTACGACATTCAGGTCCGTATGCACTTTACAAATATTTATGTCTCCATTTTGAACATTTTCACGAATGGAGTTGAAGCGACGCTTGATATGCCTGGTCTTCCTGTGAAACCTGGGCTCCTTGGCAAGGGCAATAGCTCCAGTGTTGTCAGAGAAGAGAGTCATCGGGCCTGACACATTGGGAATAACTCCTAGGTCGGTAATGAACTCATTCATCCAGATTGCTTCTTGTGTTGCCTCCGAGGCTGCCATGTACTCCGCTTCACATGTAGATCCCGCCACGATGCTTTGCTTGCAACTACACCAGTTGACTGCCCCACCATTCAAAATATACACGTATCCGGTTTGTGACTTGGAGTCATCCAGATCTGTGTTGAAGCTAGCATCGACGTAACCCTTTACGACGAGCTCTTCGTCACCTCCATAAATGAGAAACATGTCCTAAGTCCTTTTCAGGTACTTCGGGATATTCTTGACCGTTGTCCAGTGTTCCATGCCGGGATTACTTTGGTACCTTCCTACCAAACTTACGGCAAGGTTTACATCAGGTCTGGTACACAACATGGCATACATAATAGACCCTATGGCCAAGGCATAGGGGACGACACTCATCTTTTCTCTATCTTCTGCCATGGTCGGGCATTGAACCGTGCTCAATCTCATACCTTGCAATACAGGCAAGAACCCCTTCTTGGACTGATCCATATTGAACTTCTTCAATATCTTGTCAAGGTACGTACTTTGTGAAAGGCCAATGAGGCGTCTCGATCTATCTCTATAGATCTTGATGCCTAATATATAAGCAGCTTCTCCAAGATCCTTCATTGAAAAACACTTGTTCAAGTAGGCCTTTATGCTTTCCAAGAATTCTATATCATTTCCTGTCAATAGTATGTCATCCACATATAATATGAGAAATGCTACAGAGCTCCCACTCACTTTCTTGTAAACACAGGCTTCTCCATAAGTCTGCGTAAACCCAAACGCTTTGATCATCTCATCAAATTGAATGTTCCAACTCCGAGATGCTTGCACCAGCCCATAGATTGAGCATTGGAGCTTGCACACCTTGTCAGCATTCTTAGGGTCGACAAAACCTTCTGGCTGCATCATATACAATTCTTCCTTATGGAAACCATTAAGGAATGCCATTTTGACGTCCATTTGCCATATCTCATAACCATAGAATGCGGCAATCGCTAACATGATTCAGACGGACTTCAGATTCGCTATGGGTGAGAAAGTCTCATCGTAGTCAACCCCTTGAACTTGTCGATAACCCTTAGCGACAAGCCGAGACTTATAGATGGTCACATTACCATCTGCGTCTATCTTCTTCTAAAAGATCCATTTATTTTCTATGGCTCGCCGATCATCGGGCAAGTCAGTCAAAGTCCATGCTTCATTTTCATACATGGATCCTATCTCGGATTTCATGGCTTCCAGCCATTAGTCGGAATCTGGGCCTGCCATTGCTTCTTCATAGTTCGAAGGTTCACCATTGTCTAACAACATGATTTCCAGGACAGGGTTGCCGTACCACTCTGGTGTGGAACGTGTCCTTGTGGACCTACGAAGTTCAGTAGCAACCTGATCTGAAGTTTCATGATCATCATCATTAACTTCCTCTCTAGTCGGTGCAGGCACCTCAGAAACATTTTCTTGAGTTGCGCCACTCTCCGGTTCAAGAGGCAATACTTCATCAAGTTCTACTTTCCTCCCACTTACTTCTTTCGAGAGAAACTCTTTCTCTAGAAAGGATCCATTCTTGGCAACAAAGATCTTGCCTTCGGATCTAAGGTAGAAGGTATACCCAATAGTTTCCTTAGGGTATCCTATGAAGACGCATTTTTCCGATTTGGGTTTGAGCTTTTCAGGTTGAAATTTCTTGACATAAGCATCGCATCCCCAAACTTTCAGAAACGACAGCTTAGGTTTCTTACCAAACCACAATTCATACGGTGTCGTCTCAACGGATTTCGACGGAGCCCTATTTAAAGCGAATGCGGCAGTCTCTATAGCATAACCCCTAAATGACAGTAGTAGATCGGTAAGAGACATCATAGATCGTACCATATCCAATAGAGTGCGATTATGATGTTCGGACACACCATTACGCTGAGGTGTTCCAGGCGGCGTGAGTTGTGAAACAATTCCGCATTTCCTTAAGTGCGTGCCAAATTCGTGACTCAAATATTCTCCCCCACAACCTGATCGTAAGAACTTGATTTTCCTGTCACGTTGATTCTCAACCTCACTCTAAAATTCCTTGAACTTTTCAAAGGTCTCAGACTTGTGTTTCATTAAGTAGACATACCCATATCTACTCAAGTCATCAGTGAGGGTGAGAACATAACGATAGCCTCCGCGAGCCTCAACACTCATTGGACCGCACACATCAGTATGTATGATTTCCAATAAGTTGGTTGCTCGCTCCATTGTTCCGGAGAACGGAGTCTTGGTCATTTTTCCCATGAGGCATGGTTCGCACATGTCAAATGATTCATAATCAAGAGACTCCAAAAGTCCATCTGCATGGAGTTTCTTCATGCGTTTGACACCAATGTGACCAAGGCGGCAGTGCCACAAGTATGTGGGACTATTATTATCAACCTTACATCTTCTGGCATTCACACTATGAATATGTATCACGTTCGAGATTAAATAAGAATAAACCATTGACCAGCAGGGCATGACCATAAAACATGTCTCTCATATAAATAGAACAACCATTATTCTCAGATTTAAATGAGTAGCCATCTCGCATTAAATGAGATCCAAATACAATGTTCATGCTCAAAGCTGGTACTAAAAAACAATTATTGAGGTTTAAAACTAATCCCGTAGGTAAATGTAGAGGTAGCGTGCCGACGGCGATCACATCGACCAGGGAACCATTCCCGACGCGCATCGTCACCTCGTCCTTCGCCAGTCTCCGTTTATTCCGCAGCTCCTATTTTGAGTTACAAATATGAGCAACTGCGCCGGTATCAAATACCCAGGAGGTACTATGAGCGCTGGTTAGGTACACATCAATAACATGTATATCACATATACCTTTGACATTGCCAACCTTCTTATCCACTAAGTACTTGGGGCAGTTCCGCTTCCAGTGACCGTTTCCCTTGCAATAAAAGCACTCAGTCTCAGGCTTGGGTCCATTCTTTGTCTTCTTCCCGGCAGCTTGCTTACCGGGCGCGGCAACTCCCTTGCTGTCCTTCTTGAAGTTCTTTTTACCCTTGCCTTTCTTGAACTTAGTGGTTTTATTCACCATCAACACTTGATGTTCCTTTTTGATTTCCACCTCCGCTGATTTCAGCATTGAATATACCTCAGGAATGGTCTTTTCCATCCCCTGCATATTGAAGTTCATCACAAAGCTCTTGTAGCTAGGTGGGAGCGACTGGAGGATTCTGTCAACGACTGCATCATCCGGGAGGTTAACTCCCAGCTGAGACAAGCGATTGTGCAACCCAGACATTTTGAGTATGTGCTCGCTGACGGAACTATTCTCCTCCATCTTACAACTGTAGAACTTGTCGGAGACTTCATATCTCTCGAACCGGGCATGAGCTTGGAAAACCATTTTCAGCTCTTGGAACATCTCATATACTCTGTGTTTCTCAAAACGCTTTTGGAGCCCCGGTTCTAAGCTGTAAAGCATGCCGCATTGAACCAGGGAGTAATCATCACTGCGCGTCTGCCAGGCGTTCACAACGTCTTGATCTGCTGGGAAAATAGGTGCTTCACCTAGCGGTGCATCAAGGACATATGCTTTATTGGCAGCTATGAGGATAATCCTCAGGTTATGGACCTAGTCTGTGTAGTTGTTGTCATCGTCTTTTAGCTTGGTTTTCTCTAGGAACGTGTTGAAGTTGAGGGCAACATTAGCGTGGGCCATTTGATCTACAAGACATGTTGCAAAGATTTTTATACTATGTTCATGATAATTAAGTTCATCTAATCAAATTATTTAATGAACTCCCACTTAGATAGACATCCCTCTAGTCATCTAAGTGATACATGATCCAAGTCAACTAGGTCGTGTCCGATCATCACATGAGACGGACTAGTCATCATCGGTGAACATCTTCATGTTGATCGTATCTTCTATACGACTCATGTTTGACCTTTCGGTCTTCCGTGTTCCAAGGCCATGTATGTACATGCTAGGCTCGTCAAGTCAACCTAAGTGTATTGCGTGTGTAAATCTGGCTTACACCCGTTGTATGCGAACGTTAGAACCTATCACACCCGATCATCACGTGGTGCTTCGGAACAACGGACCTTAGCAACGGTGCACAGTTAGGGGGAACACTTTCTTGAAATTATTGCGAGGGATCATCTTATTTATGCTACCGTCATTCTAAGCAAATAAGATGTAAAACATGATAAACATCACATGCAATCAAATAGTGACATGATATGGCCAATATCATTTTGCTCATTTTGATCTCCATCTTCAGGGCGCCATGATCATCATTGTCACCGGCATGACACCATGACCTCCATCATCATGATCTCCATCATCGTGTCTTCATGAAGTTGTCTCGCCAACTATTACTTCTACTACTATGGCTAACGATTAGCGATAAAGTAAAGTAATTACATGACGTTTATGTTGACACGCAGGTCATAAATAAATTAAGACAACTCCTATGGCTCCTGTTGGTTGTCATACTCATCGACATGCAAGTCGTGATTCCTATTACAAGAACATGATCAATCTCATACATCACATATATCATTCATCACATCCTTTTGGCCATATCACATCAAACGGCATATGCTGCAAAAACAAGTTAGATGTCCTCTAATTGTTGTTGCAAGTTTTTATGTGGCTACTATAGGTTTCTAGCAAGAACGTTTCTTACCTACGCCAAAACCACAACGTGATATGCCAATTTCTATTTACCCTTCATAAGGACCCTTTTCATCAAATCCGATCTGACTAAAGTGGGAGAGACAGACACCCGCTAGCCACCTTATGCAACTAGTGCATGTCAATCGATGGAACCAGTCTCACGTAAGCGTATGTGTAAGGTCGGTCCGGGCCGCTTCATCCCACGATGCCGCCGAATCAAGATAAGACTAGTAATGGCAAGTAAATTGACAAAATCGACACCCACAACAACTTGTGTTCTACTCGTGCATAGAAACTACGCATAGACCTAGCTCTGATACCACTGTTGGGGATCGTTGCAGAAATTAAAAAAATTCTACGCATCACCAAGATCAATCTATGGAGTAACTAGCAACGAGAGAGAGGGGAGTGCATCTTCATACCCTTGAAGATCGCGAGTAGGAAGCGTTGCAAGAACGCGGTTGGAGGAGTCGTACACGTAGCGATTCAGATCGTGGCCGAATCCGATCTAAGCACCGAACAACGGCGCCTCCGCGTTTAACACACGTGCAGCCCGGTGACGTCTCCCACGCCTTGATCCAACAGCAGCACGACGGCGTGGTGGTGATGGAGTGGCAGTTCTCCGGCAGGGCTTCGCCAAGCTCACGCGGAGGAGGAGAGGTGTTGGGGAGGGGAGGGGCTGCGCCTTGGATGTGGTGCTGCAACCCTCCCCTCACCCCTCTATTTATAGGGAGAAGGGGGAAGGGGGGCCGGCCCCTCTAGATGAGATCTAGAGGGGGCGGCGGCCAAGGGGAAGGGAGCTTGCCCCCCAAGTAAGGGTGGCGCCCCCCTTTAGGGTTCCCCCCAAAACCTAGGCGCATGGGCCCTAGGGTGGGATGGCGCCCAACCCACTAGGGGCTGGTTCCCTTCCACCTACAGCCCATAAGGCCCTCCAGGGCAGGTGGACCCTCCCGGTGGACCCCCCGGAACCCCTCCGGTGGTCCCGGTACAATACCAGCATACCCCCGAATATTTCCGGTGACCGTATGATGACTTCCCATATATAAATCTTCACCTCCGGACTATTCCGGAACTCCTCGTGATGTCTGGGATCTCATCCGAGACTCCGAACAACATTCGGTAATCACATACAAATCTTCCTAATAACCCTAGCGTCATCGAATCTTAAGTGTGTAGACCCTACGGGTTCGGGAACCATGCAGACATGACCGAGACAACTCTCCGGCCAATAACCAACAGCGGGATCTGGATACCCATGTTGGCTCCCACATGTTCCACGATGATCTCATCGGATGAACCACAATGTCGAGGATTCAAGCAATCTCGTATACAATTCCCTTTGTCAATCGGTACGTTACTTGCCCGAGATTTGATCGTCGGTATACCGATACCTCATTCAATCTTGTTACAGCAAGTCTCTTTACTCATTCCATAACACATCATCCCGTGACCAACCCCTTAGTCACATTGAGCTCATTACGATGATGTCTTACCGAGTGGGCCCAGAGATACCTCTCCGTCATACGGAGTGACAAATCCCAGTCTCGATTCGTGCCAACCCAATAGACACTTTCGGAGATACCCGTAGTGCATCTTTATGGCCACCCAGTTACGTTGTGACGTTTGGCACACCCAAAGCACTCCTACGGTATCCGGGAGTTGCACAACCTCATGGTCTAAGGAAATGATACAGACATTAGAAAAGCTCTAGCAGACGAACTACACGATCTTGTGCTAGGCTTAGGATTGGGTCTTGTCCGTCACATCATTCTCCTAATGATGTGATCCCGTTATTAATGACATCCAATGTCCATGGTCATGAAACTGTAACCATCTATTGATCAACGAGCTAGTCAACTAGAGGCTCACTAGGGAGATGTTGTGATCTATGTATTCACACATGTATTACGATTTTCGGATAACACAATTATAGCATGAACAATAGACAATTATTATGAACAAGGAAATATAATAATAACCATTTTATTATTGCCTCTAGGGCATATTTCCAACAGTTTGAATTTTATTCCTATTTCTTGCATGGGACCTATAAATTCACCCAAAGACACACATGTGATTTTTCAGCAAACTTTGGTGCATTGGAGCATGTGCTTCTAGTTCAAATTTGAATTATGCACATTAAGGGCCCGTTCGGAAGTGCTCTGCCTCCGTGCTTCTCCAGAAGCGGGCGAGATGCTGGCCGAACGCGACGGCTCCTAGAATCCAGCTCCTGGAGAAACCGAATGGCGCAGTGCAATTTTCTGGAGCGGTTGTCGCGCAGCTTCGCGGAAACGAGGAGTAGGAGTTGGTCGTTATTACATGAGAGTGCCCTTCCGAAGTGCTAGTCGAACCGTTTTCTCTAGCTAATTACATCGATACTGCCCTTCCGAAGAGCTGCAGCGAGAGAAAACGCTTCGCTGCTGCCGAACGCTCGCTGGACACCACGAGGAGCTGGCTACTGGCGAAGCTGGCTCTTGGAGAAGCCAGCAGACTTCTGAACGGGGCCTAAATGCCTAGAAACTCAATTAATGCATAAAAATGCCAAACGAACCCGGAATAATTCCAAATTTAAACACAACACTCATGTACTAGTTGCATGTTCACTGTACGTAAATGTTCTAGCAATTCAAACACCATCCTTTCCCTCCGTAACACCATTTTGTCTTTCAAAACATAATGAAAAAATTAGGTATACCACAAACAGTTTACTAGAAAGAATTGTGTGGGATGCGATATAAAATATCTTGGCGCACCGTCTAGTCTGGCTTACGCAGGAAGCTTTGTCGTCTACAGTCCACTGCCCCCGCTTGAACCACACTTGCGCGCTAGTTTCTCGCGGCACCGAGCGAAATTTTTTGGCCATCGCGGAAATATCTATCTCCCCGCCCCCTCCCTCCTACCAAAAGCCACATTTCCACTGTTCCTCCTTGCTTTCCAAGTTCAAACCTTCACTGCTGCTTACTGGCAGCTCAGCCTCCTCACCGGCGACCCTTCTTCTTGCAGCGCCACCTCCTCGCCGGCTACCCTTCTTCTTGCAGCGCCGCCTCCTCGCTGGTGACCCTTCTTCTTCCAGCGCCGCCTCCTCGCCGGCGACCCTTCTTCTTGCTGCGCGGCCTCCTCGCCGCCTACCCTTCTTCTTGTTGTGCGACCTCGTCGATAAGGTCAGGTAATCCACACCCCACCCACACCATCCTCCTCCTTTCCCGTCCCACATGCCCCGACCGACGAAGTGACACCTTTCACCGAAATCACTGCCCCCTCCTCCAATTAAGCGCCACCCACAACCATTTTACACGCAGTATAATATGGATCTGAGTAGCATGCGGCCGCACGCGCGAACAAGGTCGCTATGGCTGCCATGCATGTCGACCACCAGATCTTGGAGGAGCACCTCATCTTTGAGGCCACCGTCGACACTGCCATGCGGTTTTCTACTTTAAAATACAGTTTGTGATGTTTTCTCGAGGCCACCGCCAGTGCCTTCTAGTGATTTGTCCTCTGTAATGTTAATATGCAATCTGATGTTCAGTTAACAGTTTGGTCCTCTGAAATGTAATGTTCAGTTAACACTTTGATCCAACAATTTCTACATTTCGTAGTACTATTCTCAAGCATTCTTTGTTTTGTTAATTGTCTTATCTTCTAGTACATGTTTCTATTCTGCAATGTCATGCTCAGTTAACTATTTTGGTTCATTTGGTCTGCTGTCCATTTAACTGTTTGGTTCGGTTCTGCAATTTGATTTTCATTTGCTGTGGGTACAATTTTGTATTGTTATGAATGTGACACCAATCAAATTTGGTTGTACTCAATACATATTCTACTAATAGTATGGCAACTCTCAGTTAACCTGATCAAGATCTTCCTTATGTGTGTTGCAGGGAAACAACGGGAAACACTGCGGTTTACCATCAAGGTTTCTTCAAGCAGGATCCTTTGGCTAATAGCACATTATTGTGCAGTTGCAGGAATCATTCTAATATTTAGGTTTCTTACAATGTGGTCTTGCACATGTAGGTCTTGCTGTCAGAAGCTTAGACCCACCGTTCGACCCATTTTGCATATGGGGAAATGAGATGTCCATGAATATCAATCAAGTCAAGAAACTCAGAAAGATTGTTAGGATGAAGAAACTTGCGACGAATAACAGCAAGATCTTTGTTTGCACAATGAAGAAGACATCAGTCAACTATAGGATGGTACCAACTCTTTTACCTAGTTTTTACCCCTTGCGCCATTTCAAAATTTACAACAGCGATTTATGCATAGCTTTGTTTTCAGTACTTTTCAAAGCAGTTCACCGATGATTACCTCTCAAACCACCTGCATGGTCAAGAGGCGAGGAAGGTATTCATTCAACACCCACGGTACAATATTGAAGTCTTGATGAAGAGGACGAAGGTTGGGCGGGAAATTATCCATAGCCACTGGGTTAAAGTTGCAAGGACATTCAACATCACTGAAGGCTCAATATTTGCCTTCCGCTTCTCCAGTTTCCCAGTTGAGATTCATTTGTCTATTTATCGTGTATGATGCTACCTTCCAAAGGTTTTTTTATGCTGCACGTGAAACTTGGTGCTATCGTGTAATGGCGTAACTGAGTGCCGAAGCTATCTGATGTAATTCGATTATGAAATCCTAGTTGCTTTTATACGGATATGAAATATCTGGCGTGTTTTATATGAAATATAAGTTTGATTAGTACATGGATTATCAATAATAGGTTAATTACCCTGTTTATTGGGGTTTTCTATTGCAGACGGTTACTCAGACAGCACCGCGGGCGATGAACTCAAACAACTCGCACGGTTTCTAGAAAGTAGGCATGTTCGATAAACTAACAATCATACGCGGCTTCCGGCAGCGAACTGTTTGCATTAGGCCACCTTACACAAACGTTTCCACACAAAGAACTGTGTGTGATATACATACGAATGGAAACGTTTTCCCTGGATTGAAGGTGTGGGATGTACATAAGAACAGAAAAGAATTCCCTGGATTGACGGTGTGGGATATACATACGAATGGAAACGTTTTCCCTGGATTGACTGTGTGTGATATACATACCTACGGAAATGTATTTCTGGGATTCACCGTGTGGGATGTACAAACCTACGGAAATGATTTTCTCGGATTACCGTGTGGGATGTACATACCTACGGAAATGATTGGGTTTTGATGCCTTGCCCGATCACACACGGCCACAGCCTGGGTCCCAGGAGGGCCTATCCCCGACGATTTTTGGGTCGTGTGGGAAGGACACCCTATCGCACACACTCACTGAAGGAAATATGCCCTAGAGGCAATAATAAAGTTGTTATTTATATTTCCTTATATCATGATAAATGTTTATTATTCATGCTAGAATTGTATTAACCGGAAACTAAGTACATGTGTGAATACATAGACAAACAGAGTGTCACTAGTATGCCTCTACTAGACTAGCTCATTGAATCAATGATGGTTATGTTTCCTAACCATCGACATGAGTTGCCATTTGATTAACGGGATCACATCATTAGAGAATGATGTGATTGACTTGACCCATCCGTTAGCTTAGCACGATGATCGTTTAGTTTGTTGCTATTGCTTTCTCCATAACTTATACATGTTCCTATGACTATGAGATCATGCAACTCCCGGATACCGGAGGAACACTTAGTGTGCTATAGAATGTCACAATGTAACTGGGTGACTATAAAGATGCTCTACAGGTGTCTCCGATGGTATTTGTTGAGTTGGCATGGATCGAGATTAGGATTTGTCACTCTGAGTATCGGAGAGGTATCTCTGGGCCCTCTCAGTAATGCACATCACTATAAGCCTTGCAAGCAATGTGACTAATGAATTAGTCGCGGGATGATGCATTACAGAACGAGTAAAGAGACTTGCCGTTAACGAGATTGAACTAGGTATTGAGATACCGACGATCGAATCTCAGGCAAGTAACATACCGATGACAAAGGGAACAACGTATATCGTTATGCGGTTTGACCGATAAAGACCTTCGTAGAATATGTGGGAGCCAATATGAACAGCCAGGTTCCACTATTGGTTATTGACCAGAGACGTGTCTCAGTCATGTCTACATAGTTCTCGAACCCGTAGGGTCTTCACGCTTAACGTTCGGTGACGATCTGTATTATGAGTTTATGTGTTTTGATGAACCGAAGGTAGTTCGGAGTCCCGGATATGATCACAGACATGACGAGGAGTCTCAAAATGGTCGAGAAATAAAGATTGATATATTGGACGGCTATATTCGGACACCGGATGTGTTCTGGGTGATTTCGGAGAAAATCGGAGTGCCGGAGGGTTACCGGAACCCCCGGGGGAACTAATGGGCCAACATGGGCCTTGTGAGAGAGAGAGAGGAGGGGGGCTTAGGGCTGCCCCGCCCCCTTGAGGAGTCCGAATTTGACAAGGAGGGGGGGCGGCGCCCCCTCTTTCCCTCCCTCTCTTCCTCTCCTTCCTCCCCCCTTCCTCCTCCTAGTTGGACTAGGAAAGGGGGAGTCCTGCTCCTACTAGGAGGAGGACTCCTCCCCTCCTTGGTGCGCCCCATGGGCCGGCTGGCCTCCCCCCTTGCTCCTTTTATATACGGGGGCAGGGAGCACCCTAGAACACAAAAGGTTGATCATTGATCCCTTAGCCGTGTGCGGTGGCCCCCTCCACCATAATCCACCTTGGTCATATCATCGTAGTGCTTAGGCGAAGCCCTACGACGGTAGCATCATCATCACTGTCATCATGCGGTCGTGCTGACGAAGCTCTCCCTCGACACTCAGCTGGATCGAGAGTTCGTGGGACATCACCGAGCCAAACGTGTGCAGATCGCAGAGGTGTCGTACTTTCGGTCCTACTAGGATCGGTCGGATCGTGAAGACGTACGACTACATCAACCGCATTATCATAATGCTTCCGCTTACGGTCTACGAGGGTGTGTGGACAACACTCTTCCCCTCTCATTACTATGCATCACCATGATAGATCTTGCGTGTGCGTAGGATTTTTTTTGAAATTACTGCGTTTCCCAACACTCACTTGGCGACGGTTCCAAATGCCGCCGCGGAAAGGGGTTAAAAATCGTTTGTTTAGCACGTCGTTGTACCAGTGTAACCTATTAACCCAGTGCCTAGTGTCAGCTGCTATTTTCTGCTTGTTTTTTGCTTTTCCAGAAAATCAGTACCAAACGGAGTCCAAATGCTACGAAGGTTATTTAATGATTTTTGGACAAAAGAGACCATAGAAGCTTCGGGAGGACACTTGACGCGAAGCGAGGAGACAGCAAGGCAATAGGGTGCACCTAGGAGGTAGGGCACACCATGTTATCTTGTGGGCTCCACGTGGCTCCTTTTGACTAAATTCCACTTCTATAAATTCTCAAATATTGGGAAACTCCCAGGGAGCCACCCGAAACACTTTTTCTGCCGCCACAAGCTTCTGTTCTTCCAGATCCCATCTGGAGGCCTTTTCTGGAATCGATGACGGAGGGCTTCTACATCATCCTTGTTGCCTTCCGATTATGCGTGAGTAGTTTACCATAGACCTATGGGTCCATAGCTAGGAGCTAGATGACTTCTTCTCTCTCTCTCTCTCTCTCAGATTTTCAATACAAAATTCTCCTCGATCTTCTTGGAGTTCTATTCAATGTAATCTTCTTTTGCGGTGTATTTGTTGGGATCCGATGAATTGTGGGTTTATGATCAGATTATTAATTGAAAGTAATTGAGTCTTTTCTGAACTTTATTATGCATGATTATGATGTCTTTGTATTTCTCTCTGATCTATCCGTTTGGTTTGGCCAACTAGATTGATTTATCTTCAGTGGGAGAGGTGCTTTGTAGTGGGTTCAATCTTGTGGTGTCCTCACCTTGTGACAGAAGGGGTAGTGAGGCATGTATTGTATTGTTGCCATTAAGGATAAAATGATATGGTTTATTCATATTTCTTGAGTTTACTTTGTCTACATCATGTCATCTTGCTTAAAGTGTTACTCTGTTTGCCATGGACTTAATACCATAGATGCATGTTGGATAGCGGTTGATTGGTGGAGTAATAGTAGTAGATGCAGGCAGGAGTCAGTCTACTTGTCACGGAAATGATGTTTATATGTGTGATCGTTGCCATGAATATTGTCATAACTATGTTCTTTTATATCAATTGCCCAACAGTAATTTGTTTACTCACCGTATGATATGTTTTCGAGAGAGAAGCCTCTAGTAAAAACTATGGCTCTCGGGTCTACTTTTATCATACTATAAAAGTCAAAATTACCTTGCTCCAATTTATTTATTTTGTTTTACTTTTCTTTTTATCTATCTATCACTATCAGGATTAATCCTTGCAAGTAACGAGTTCAAGGGGATTGACAACCCACTTGCCTGCGTTGGGTGAAAGTATTTTCTTTTGTGTGAGTAGGTGCTAAAGATGAGAATTTGCATGGTTCTCCTATTTGTTTGATAACCCTGATTCTCACTAAGGGAAATACTTATCTCTACTGTACTGCTTCACCCTTCCCCTCGGGAAAAATCCCAATGCAGTTTACGAGTAGCAGTTGGCAGCACAATATACAATTTGGACTTATGACCGACGAGCCCGACATGGCCTTCAAGACTCACCATACACATGCCTTCAAGAGGAGGACAATGCCAACCAAATTTTTCTTCAGTATGCGTATGCTCGAGACGTTTGGCACTTATGCTTAAACTCTATGCGGCTGAATGTGCAATGCCAGAGTACAAATGATCGTTTCCTGGATTAGTGGTTGGCGCAAAGAAAGCTCTTCAGGGCAAAAGAGAAACGAGGCTTCGATACGATGGTGATCGCAGTTGCCTAGTCTCTCTGGAAGCAGAGGAGTGCCAGGGTCTTCAATAGAATTCAGCAACAAAAACAGCAGAGTCAACTGTGCAGTGCCATCTTAATGGAATTGAGGGAATGAAAGATTGCTATAGGTTTTTTTTTGCGAACGAACAAAAGCTTTGCGCGTCGATGTATTAGAAGAAGATAAATAGAAGTACAAAGAGTCCGGCGGCTTGCCGCGGTTACAATCATCCCCACGGTAGCATATGGTGGGCAGCCATTAACACCATGGGGCACCTAACAACGCCCTACATGCTAGAAGGTCCTACCTCCAAAAGTCCGACAACCCCCTCGCACCAGAAAGTTTCCATAGCTCGACCTCATCACTGATGCGACGACAAAGCTCTCTAGCAACGACCGCTGGAAGACACTGTCGGATGTGGGGTTCCGGCAAACCCTTAAGGTTCGAACACTAGGGTGCGCGCGAAGTCTTTCCTTCCCACCAATCTACGCCCTAGCTTACTAAGATCTCACAGACGAACTCGACGAACTCGCAACACGAAAAGACACGAGGTTTATACTGGTTCGGGCCACCGTTGTGGTGTAATACCCTACTCCAGTGTGGTGGTGGTGGATTGCCTCTGGGGCTGTTGATGAACAGTACAAGGGAATAACAGCCTCCTGAGGTTGAGGTGTTCTTGCGAGTAGGCTCTCGATCGGGCTGGATCAAGCTAAGATGAGATGCCTCTACTATGGTGGCTTGCTCTACTTATATAGGCCATGGTCCTCTTCCCAAATATTGAGCGGGAAGGGAGCCAACAACGGCCAATTCAAAAGGGGACAACTAGTACAACTTATCCTGACAAAAGTAGTTTTCGCCTACAAAAGGCTCTGGTGGTGACGCCGCCTTGGGCTCCATGGTAACCTCCGTCCTGTCGTCCTGCTGGTCTTGGTCTCGTTGCACTGATATGGAAACCTTTGCTTGATGTCTTGGTACTCCGCGCCTGCGCTTGCTTCCTTAGAACCAAAGAGGAAACAAGGACACTGTGCGCGCTGGCGCCCGCCTGGTGTCGTGCGTCATGGCTTACGTCACGAGGGCCTTGTGAGGTTTGCCCTGCCTTGATATCTCTGCTCCTCGTGAGCCTGCCTAGCTAGGCCGCTCCAGAGAAGGCCTTGCGTCGTCCGCCTCACGAGGCTTGGACCCTCGCGAGGGTCTTGGATGCCTTGTTGATGAAGATGGGTCGTACGGCCTGCTGGCTCAGCCACGCCGCGGGCCGCAGGCAGGCAAGCCTGGGGACCCCCGTTCCCAGGACGCCGACAGTAGCCCCCGGGCCCAAGGTGCGCTCGGGCTTGGCTTCGCGGCGAAGCCAAGGGCCAAGTACGGAGAGTTGCAGACCCCAAAAGCATGCGGCCTTGATTGATGCATGGTGGTTGATTGGACGTGGGCATCTCCGCTTCCCCATGCTGCCCTTGAATCCGCCTGGCTATGCGGCCCCGCCTCTTACATAGTTATTCTTCCTTCGCCACGCCCGGCTCTTCCAATCTCCCTGCTGCCTTGACGCCCTGCTCCGCCTTCTCAATTCGACCGGTGCTCCGCCTGTTGGAAATATGCCCTAGAGGCAATAATAAAAGTATTATTATATTTCAATGTTCATGATAAATGTCTTTTATTCATGCTATAACTGTATTATCCGGAAATCGTAATACACGTGTGAATACTTAGACCACAATATGTCCCTGGTGAGCCTCTAGTTGACTAGCTCGTTGTGATCAACAGATAGTCATGGTTTCCTGACTATGGACATTGGATGTCGTTGATAACGGGATCACATCATTAGGAGAATGATGTGATGGACAAGACCCAATCCTAAGCATAGCATAAAAGATCGTGTAGTTCGTTTTGCTAGAGCTTTGCCAATGTCAAGTATCTCTTCCTTCGACCATGAGATCGTGTAACTCCCGGATACCGTAAGAGTGCCTTGGGTGTATCAAACGTCACAACGTAACTGGGTGACTATAAAGGTGCATTACAGGTATCTCCGAAAGTATCTGTTGGGTTGACACGGATCGAGACTGGGATTTGTCACTCCGTATGACGGAGAGGTATCTCTGGGCCCACTCGGTAATGCATCATCATAATGAGCTCAATGTGACCAAGGTGTTGGACACGGGATCATGCATTACGGTACGAGTAAAGTGACTTGCCGGTAACGAGACTGAACAAGGTATTGGGATACCGACGATCGAGTCTCGGGCAAGTAACGTACCGATTGACAAAGGGAATTGCATACAGGGTTTGATCGAATCCTCGACATCGTGGTTCATCCGATGACAACATCGAGGAGCATGTGGGAGCCATCATGGGTATCCAGATCCCGCTGTTGGTTATTGACCTGAGAGCGTCTAGGTCATGTCTGCATGTCTCCCGAACCCGTTGGGTCTACACACTTAAGGTTCGGTGACGCTAGGGTTATTAGGAAGACTAGTATGTGACTACCGAATGTTGTTCGGAGTCCCGGATGGGATCCTGGACGTCACGAGGAGCTCCGGAAGGGTCCGGAGGTAAAGATTTATATATGGGAAGTTGTCAAACGGACACCGGGAAGTTTCGGGGTCATACCGGTATTGTACCGGGGCCACCGGAAGGGTTCCAGGGGTCCACCGGGAGGGGCCACCCCTCCCGGGGGGCCACATGGGCTGCATGGGGCAGGGAGCCAGCCCCTGGTGGGCTGGCCGCACCCCCTCCCTTGGGCCCTTGCGCCTAGGGTTGAGGGGGGAACCCTAGAGGGGGCGCCCCCTTGGCTTGGGGGGCAAGCCACCCTCTCCCCCTCTCCCCTTGGCCGCCGCACCCCCCCCCCCTAGATGGGTTCTAGGGGGCCGGCCCCCTTCTCCCTTCCCCCTATAAATAGAGGGGTGAGGGGAGGGCAGCCGTACCACCCTCCAAGGCGCAGCCCTCCCCTCCCCAACACCTCCCCTCCTCCGTTGTGTGCTTGGCGAAGCCCTGTCGGAGTACTGCCTCTCCACCACCACCACACCGTCGTGCTGCCGGTGGAGCTGTCTTCCTCAACCTCTCCTTTCCCTTTGCTGGATCAAGAAGGAGGAGACGTCTCCCGTCCCGTACGTGTGTTGAACGTGGAGGTGCTGTCCGTTCAGCACTTGGTCATCGGTGATTCGAATCACGTCGAGTACGACTCCATCATCACCTTGCAAGCTTCCGCACGCCATCTACAAGTGGTATGTAGATGCAAACTCTCTCCCTTGACTCGTTGCTTAGATGAACTCATTGATGGATCTTGGTGAAATCGTAGGAAAAATTTTAATTTTCTGCAACGTTCCCCAACAGTGGTATCAGAGCTAGGTCTATGCGTAGTTCTCTTTGCACGAGTAGAACACAATTTTGTTGTGGGCGTGGATTTTGTCATCTTACTTGCCTCTACTAGTCTTTTCTTGCTCAACGGTATTGTGGGATGAAGCGGCCCGGACCAACCTTACACGTACGCTTACGTGAGACCGGTTCCACCGACTGACATGCACTAGTTGCATAAGGTGGCTGGCGGGTGTCTGTCTCTCCCACTTTAGTTGGAGCGGAATCGATGAACAGGGCCCTTATGAAGGGTAAATAGAAGTTGACAAAATCACGTTGTGGTGATTCGTAGGTAAGAAAACGTTCTTGCTAGAACCCAATTGCAACCACGTAAAAGATGCAACAACAATTAGAGGACGTCTAACTTGTTTTTGCAGTGATTGATCATGTGATGTGATATGGCCAGAAGTTGTGATGAATGATGAATTGTGATGTAAGAGATCATGTTCTTTGTAATAGGATTTACGACTTGCATGTCGATGAGTATGACAACCGGCAGGAGCCATAGGAGTTGTCTTTATTTTTTGTATGACCTGCGTGTCATTGAATAACGCCATGTAAACTACTTTACTTTATTGCTAAACGTTAGTCATAGAAGTAGAAGTAGTCGTTGGCGTGACAACTTCATGAAGACACGATGATGGAGATCATGATGATGGAGATCATGGTGTCAAGCCGGTGACAAGATGATCATGGAGCCCCGAAGATGAAGATCAATGGAGCTATATGATATTGGCCATATCATGTCACAACTATATAATTGCATGTGATGTTTATTATGTTTATGCATCTTGTTTACTTAGGACGACGGTAGTAAATAAGATGATCCCTTATAAAATTTCAAGAAGTGTTCTCCCCTAACTGTGCACCGTTGCTACAGTTCGTCGCTTCTAAGCACCACGTGATGATCGGGTGTGATGGATTCTTACGTTCACATACAACGGGTGTAAGACAGTTTTACACAGCGAAAACACTTAGGGTTAACTTGACGAGCCTAGCATGTGCAGACATGGCCTCGGAACACGGAGACCGAAAGGTCGAACACGAATCGTATGGAAGATACGATCAACATGAGAATGTTCACCGACGATGACTAGTCCGTCTCACGTGATGATCGGACACGGCCTAGTCGACTCGGATCGTGTAACACTTAGATGACTAAAGGGATGTCTAATCTGAGTGGGAGTTCATAATTTGATTAGAACTTTATTATCATGAACTTAGTCTAAAACCTTTGCAAATATGTCTTGTAGATCAATGGCCAACGCTAATGTCAACATGAACTTCAACGCGTTCCTAGAGAAAACCAAGCTGAAAGATGATGGCAGCAACTATACGGACTGGGTCCGGAACCTGAGGATCATCCTCATAGCTGCCAGGAAACAATATGTCCTAGAAGGACCGCTAGGTGACGCTCCCGTCCCAGAGAACCAAGACATTATGAATGCTTGGCAGTCTCGTGCTGATGATTACTCCCTCGTTTAGTGCGGCATGCTTTACAGCTTAGAACCGGGGCTCCAAAAGCGTTTTGAGCACCACGGAGCATATGAGATGTTCGAAGAGCTGAAACTAGTTTTTCAAGCTCATGCCCGGGTCGAGAGATATGATGTCTCCGACAAGTTCTACAGTTGTAAGATGGAGGAAAACAGTTCTGTCAGTGAGCACATCCTGAAGATGTCTGGGTTGCACAACCGTATGACCCAGCTGAACATTAACCTCCCAGATGAGGCGGTCATTGACAGAATCCTCCAGTCGCTCCCACCAAGCTACAAGAGCTTTGTGATGAACTACAACATGCAGGGGATGGAAAAGACCATTCCTGAAGTGTTCTCGATGCTGAAGTCAGCAGAGGCTGAAATCAAGAAAGAACATCAAGTGTTGATGGTCAATAAGACCACTAAGTTCAAGAAGGGCAAGGGTAAGAAGAACTTCAAGAAGGACGGCAAGGAGGTTGCCGCGCCTGGTAAGCCAGTTACCGGGAAGAAGTCAAAGAATGGACCAAAGCCTGAGACTGAGTGCTTTTATTGCAAGGGGAAGGGTCACTGGAAGCGGAACTGCCCCAAATACTTAGCAGATAAGAAGGCCGGCAAAACCAAAGGTATATTTGATATACATGTGATTGATGTGTACCTTACCAGTACTCGTAGTAACTCCTGGGTATTTGATACCGGTGCCGTTGCTCATATTTGTAACTCACAGCAGGAGCTGCGGAATAAACGGAGACTGGCGAAGGACGAGGTGACGATGCGCGTCGGAATGGTTCCAGAGTCGATGTGATCGCCGTCGGCACGCTGCCTCTACATTTACCTACGGGATTAGTTTTGAACCTTAATAATTGTTATTTAGTGCCAAGTTTGAGCATGAACATTGTATCTGGATCTCATTTAATATGAGATGGCTACTCATTTAAGTCTGAGAATAATGGTTGTTCGATTATATGAGAGATATGTTTTATGGTCATGCTCCGATGGTCAATGGTTTATTCTTAATGAATCTCGAGCGTAATATTACACATGTTCATAGTGTAGATGCCAAAAGATTTAAAGTTGATAACGATAGTCCCACATACTTGTGGCACTGCCGCCTTGGTCACATTGGTGTCAAGCGCATGAAGAAGCTCCATGCCGATGGACTTTTAGAGTCTCTTGATTATGAATCATTTGACACGTGCGAACCATGCCTCTTGGGCAAAATGACCAAGACCCCGTTCTCCGGAACAATGGAGCGAGCAACCAACTTGTTGGAAATCATACATACCGATGTGTGCGGTCCAATGAGCGTTGAGGCTCGCGGAGGATATCGTTATGTTCTCACTCTCACTGATGACTTGAGTAGATATGGGTATGTCTACTTAATGAAACACAAGTCTGAGACCTTTGAAAAGTTCAAGGAATTTCAGAATGAGGTAGAGAATCAACGTGACCGAAAGATAAAATTCTTACGATCAGATCGTGGAGGAGAATACTTAAGTCACGAATTTGGTACACACTTAAGGAAATGTGGAATCGTTTCACAACTCACGCCGCCTGGAACACCTCAGCGAAACGGTGTGTCCGAACGTCGTAATCGCACTCTATTGGATATGGTGCGGTCTATGATGTCTCTTACCGATTTACCGCTATCATTTTGGGGATACGCTCTAGAGACAGCTACATTCACTTTAAATAGGGCACCGTCTAAATCCATTGAGACGACACCGTATGAATTATGGTTTGGAAAGAAACCTAAGCTGTCGTTTCTAAAAGTTTGGGGATGCGATGCTTATGTCAAGAAACTTCAACCTGAAAAGCTCGAACCCAAGTCGGAAAAATGCGTATTCAAAGGATACCCTAAGGAAACTGTCGGGTATACCTTCTACTTAAGATCCGAAGGCAAGATCTTTGTTGCCAAGAACGGATGCTTTCTGGAAAAAGAGTTTCTCTCGAAAGAAGTAAGTGGGAGGAAAGTAGAACTCGATGAAGTACTACCTCTTGAGCGGGAAAGTGGCGCAGCGCAGGAAACCGTTCCTGTGATGCCCACACCAACTGAAGAGGAAAACAATGATGATGATCAAGGTACTTCGGATCAAGTTACTACTGAACTTCGTAGGTCCACAAGGACACGTTCCGCACCAGAGTGGTACGGCAACCCTGTCCTGGAAATCATGTTGTTAGACAACAATGAACCTTCGAACTATGAAGAAGCGATGGCGGGCCCGGATTCCAACAAATGGCTTGAAGCCATGAAATCCGAGATAGAATCCATGTATGAAAACAAAGTATGGACTTTGACAGACTTGCCCGATGATCGGCGAGCGATAGAAAACAAATGGATTTTTAAGAAGAAGACGGACGCGGATGGTAATGTTACCATTTATAAGGCTCGACTTGTCGCTAAGGGTTATCGACAAGTTCAAGGGATTGACTACGACGAGACTTTCTCTCCCGTAGCGAAGCTGAAGTCCGTCCGAATCATGTTAGCAATTGCCGCATACTATGATTATGAGATATGGCAGATGGACGTCAAAACAGCATTCCTTAACGGGCATCTTAAGGAAGAACTGTATATGATGCAACCGGAAGGTTTTGTCGATCCTCGGAACGCTAACAAAGTATGCAAGCTCCAGCGATCCATTTATGGACTGGTGCAAGCATCTCGGAGTTGGAACATTCGCTTTGATGAGATGATCAAAGCGTTTGGGTTTATGCAGACTTATGGAGAAGCCTGCGTTTACAAGAAAGTGAGTGGGAGCTCTGTAGCATTTCTCATATTATATGTAGATGACATACTCTTGATGGGAAATAATATAGAATTTCTGGACAGCATTAAGGCCTACTTGAATAAGTGTTTTTCAATGAAGGACCTTGGAGAAGCTGCTTATATATTAGGCATCAAGATCTATAGAGATAGATCGAGACGCCTCATAGGTCTTTCACAAAGCACATACCTTGATAAGATTTTGAAGAGGTTCAAAATGGATAAGTCCAAGAAGGGGTTCTTGCCTATGTTACAAG
This sequence comes from Triticum aestivum, assembly GCF_018294505.1. Lineage (NCBI taxonomy): Eukaryota > Viridiplantae > Streptophyta > Magnoliopsida > Poales > Poaceae > Triticum > Triticum aestivum. The sequence continues at coordinate 271,942,979 of NC_057812.1, forward strand.
GTGTGAGACTGAGCTCGGCTCAATCACCGACCACGGCAAAAGATAAAGAAGAGATGAGTGTCATCCCCTATGCTTCAACCATAGGATCTATTATGTATGCCATGCTGTGTACCAGACCCGATGTAAACCTTGCCGTAAGTTTGGTAGCAAGATACCAAAGTAATCCCGGCAAGGAACACTGGACAGCGGTCAAGAATATCCTGAAGTACCTGAAAAGGACGAAGGACATGTTTCTCGTTTATGGAGGAGACGAAGAGATCGTCGTAAAGGGTTACGTCGACGCTAGCTTCGACTCAGATCTGGATGACTCTAAGTCACAAACCGGATACGTGTATATGTTGAATGGTGGAGCAGTAAGCTGGTGCAGCTGCAAGCAGAGCGTCGTGGCGGGATCTACGTGTGAAGCGGAGTACATGGCAGCCTCGGAGGCAGCGCATGAAGCGATTTGGGTGAAGGAGTTCATCACCGACCTAGGAGTCATACCCAATGCGTCGGGGCCGATCAAACTCTTCTGTGACAACACTGGAGCTATTGCCCTCGCCAAGGAGCCCAGGTTTCACAAGAAGACCAGGCACATCAAGCGTCGTTTCAACTCCATCCGTGAAAATGTTCAAGATGGAGACATAGAGATTTGCAAAGTGCACACGGATCTGAATGTCGCAGATCCGCTGACTAAACCTCTCTCGCGTGCAAAACATGATCAACACCAGAACTCTATGGGTGTTCGATTCATCACAATGTAACTAGATTGGTGACTCTAGTGCAAGTGGGAGACTGTTGGAAATATGCCCTAGAGGCAATAATAAAAGTATTATTATATTTCAATGTTCATGATAAATGTCTTTTATTCATGCTATAACTATATTATCCGGAAATCGTAATACACGTGTGAATACTTAGACCACAATATGTCCCTGGTGAGCCTCTAGTTGACTAGCTCGTTGTGATCAACAGATAGTCATGGTTTCCTGACTATGGACATTGGATGTCGTTGATAACGGGATCACATCATTAGGAGAATGATGTGATGGACAAGACCCAATCCTAAGCATAGCATAAAAGATCGTGTAGTTCATTTTGCTAGAGCTTTGCCAATGTCAAGTATCTCTTCCTTCGACCATGAGATCGTGTAACTCCCGGATACCGTAAGAGTGCCTTGGGTGTATCAAACGTCACAACGTAACTGGGTGACTATAAAGGTGCATTACAGGTATCTCCGAAAGTATCTGTTGGGTTGACACGGATCGAGACTGGGATTTGTCACTCCGTATGACGGAGAGGTATCTCTGGGCCCACTCGGTAATGCATCATCATAATGAGCTCAATGTGACCAAGGTGTTAGACACGGGATCATGCATTACGGTACGAGTAAAGTGACTTGCCGGTAACGAGACTGAACAAGGTATTGGGATACCGACGATCGAGTCTCGGGCAAGTAACGTACCGATTGACAAAGGGAATTGCATACAGGGTTTGATCGAATCCTCGACATCGTGGTTCATCCGATGACAACATCGAGGAGCATGTGGGAGCCATCATGGGTATCCAGATCCTGCTGTTGGTTATTGACCTGAGAGCGTCTAGGTCATGTCTGCATGTCTCCCGAACCCGTAGGGTCTACACACTTAAGGTTCGGTGACGCTAGGGTTATTAGGAAGACTAGTATGTGACTACCGAATGTTGTTCGGAGTCCCGGATGGGATCTTGGACGTCACGAGGAGCTCCGGAAGGGTCCGGAGGTAAAGATTTATATATGGGAAGTTGTCAAACGGACACCGGGAAGTTTTGGGGTCATACCGGTATTGTACCGGGGCCACCGGAAGGGTTCCGGGGGTCCACCGGGAGGGGCCACCCCTCCCGGGGGGCCACATGGGCTGCGTGGGGCAGGGAGCCAGCCCCTGGTGGGCTGGCCGCACCCCCTCCCTTGGGCCCTTGCGCCTAGGGTTGAGGGGGGAACCCTAGAGGGGGCGCCCCCTTGGCTTGGGGGGCAAGCCACCCTCTCCCCCTCTCCCCTTGGCCGCCGCACCCCCCTAGATGGGTTCTAGGGGGCGGCCCCCTTCTCCCTTCCCCCTATAAATAGAGGGGTGAGGGGAGGGCAGCCGTACCACCCTCCAAGGCGCAGCCCTCCCCTCCCCAACACCTCTCCTCCTCCGTTGTGTGCTTGGCGAAGCCCTGTCGGAGTACTGCCTCTCCACCACCACCACGCCGTCGTGCTGCCGGTGGAGCTGTCTTCCTCAACCTCTCCTTTCCCTTTGCTGGATCAAGAAGGAGGAGACGTCTCCCGTCCCGTACGTGTGTTGAACGTGGAGGTGCTGTCCGTTCAGCACTTGGTCATCGGTGATTCGAATCACGTCGAGTACGACTCCATCATCACCTTGCAAGCTTCCGCACGCGATCTACAAGTGGTATGTAGATGCAAACTCTCTCCCTTGACTCGTTGCTTAGATGAACTCATAGATGGATCTTGGTGAAACCGTAGGAAAAATTTTAATTTTCTGCAACGTTCCCCAACACCGCCCGCTTCACCGCCATGGCGCCAAAACAAGCCGAAAAGGGGAAGAAACCTCTGTCCTCGCCAACTGCACCTCCATCCTTCGAGCCGGCGCTTGGCCGGCCTCGGGTGCTCAACGACAAGGCCATGGACAAGGTGCGCCCCATGCTTGCCTCCAGTTTCAACGAGTGGGGAGAGACGCCGGCTTGGCTCGCGTCTCACCCCAGCATGGCTCGGGCAGTTACTGAGGTTCCGATCTTCATTGATGCCCTCTCGGCTGGCCTGATTCCTCCCTTCTCCGCCTTCTTCAACGCGGTGCTCGAGCATTATCAGATCCACATGCTCCATCTTGATCCTCAGGCTATGACCCTTCTCGCCGTCTTCGCCTTCGTGTGCGAGGCCATGGTGGGCATCGCCCCCTCCGTGGCACTCCTCCGCCACTTCTTCTCATTGCATCTCACCGGTCCCCGGTAGAGCTCAGGGTGTGTGAGCTTCCAGGCCGTGGCTGCGACGGCAGGCGCGGGGATCGACTTCCAGCTCCCTTCATCCACGAGCGAGTTCCGTACACGATGGGTGTTTGTTGACGCAAGCGTGCTCAACCCTCTGCTCCAAGCTCCGGTGGGGCCTGCCATTCCAAACTCCGGCTGGGGTCATCAAAAGCTCACGAGCCCCTGCCTTGCCCCCGTCTGGGCTAGGCTAAGGTGGTTGAAGGACCTTGGCATGACTGCGCCCATGGTGGTGAGGGAATTCGTCAGGCGTCGAGTTGCTCCACTCCAGCGCCATTCTCGCCCGATGTGGGACTTGCTCAGCAGACAGGACAACATGAGGTTTCAGGAGGAGGGGCTTCCTCTCGCTGCGCGGCAGACAGTGGTCACGGTCCTATCAAGTGTCCCTCTGCCAGACGAGATGCCCAGGAACAGCTGCATGTTGTACCGCTGCGAGAACAAAGTCACATTTGCCGCGAACATGCCTTCCTTTGATGAGTGGGGGCTGCGCCCAGTTGGCTTGGTGGGGCCCCGCGAGAACCCCGCCATCGTGGTCCCCTTCTTCGCCGCCGATGCTGGGCTCGCCCCAGGTGACGGTGCGGGGGGGCGAGCTGCGACGGGGATCAGCGGCTCAGGTGCTGAGGAGCACATGTCGGGTGGTGATCCGGGGGCGTCGTCCTCGGGGGCCTGTGACCCCCCTCCTGAGGCGTCGGTTGCCGAGGAGATGCGGCATGCGACTCCCGAGGCTGAGGCTCCAGGAGCCTCGGGATGTCGTAGTGGGAAGGAGCTGGGCTGTTCGCCTCAGCCGGGCTCCCCTGAGGTCATCCCTCTTGGGTCTTCTTTGGCTCCGTCGCGCATCAGCCGTCATGTCCAGCGCTTAGGTCGCCTTTGTGTGGATTTCGAGGAGCTTCGCAAGAGGAAGGGATCCCCAAGCGGCAGCAACATCTTCGGGCCATTGAAGCGATGGAAGTACATCGCTATTGACACGTAAGCATCTTGTCGTCGTGGCTTTTTGCGCGTGGTCTTCTTATCGTGTCGCCTGTCCTCCAGGGTTCCTTCTGCTGAAGCTGTTGCGTCTTCCGAGAGGCGGCCTCCTCCTTCATCAACTCCTCCGTCGGCATTGGGCGTTCCTGGCCTGCTTGCCGCCCCTGGAGCAGGGTCGGTCGGAGGAGCATCCCCGCCTTCGGGACGTGCTGAGCCCGTGGTTTGGCCGCCCCTCACCCACGGTCTGGCGTGGAGCTTGGTGGGCGTGCCCAAGACTCCTCCTCTGCTTATGAGCAGTCGCTGGCTGACCTCGGTCTTTGGTTCCTCTTCAAGCAGCGAGCCTCGATCAGCTTGGGCTCCTCGCGAGGATGGGTTGACGTTAGGCACGGCGCCAGCCCCCAACCCCCAACCGGGAGGTGGCGCGCCACTTGATGCTCCACCCGCCGCCCCCGAGGTGGAGGACGAAGCGGGCCGAGCGTTCGAGCTCGAGCGCGGGCGCAGTGTGGTCTGACACGAGCTCTTCCTGGAGGCGATGGGCGCGATGAGCCGCCTTGGTGAAGAGCTTGCTGGTGTCGACTCGCGTCTTGTGGCTGAAGGTCTTCGGTTGGTGGAGAAGCGGCGCAAGCTGTGAGTGGCCATCAACCTTGGTCGCTATCAGCGCGACCTCGAGAACGCGAAGGCCGAGGTGTCCCTCAAGATTGCCAATGAGGCCCGCTTGCGAGCTTTGGAAGAAGCTCACGAGGCCGATCGCCACCGTGAGGCTGCGGAGGAGCGCGCGTGGGGGCTTCAGGCCTGGAGCGCGTCCCTTGAGCAGCAGGTGGAGGCGCGCGGGGCCGCTCTTGCATCGCTGAGGGGGACGCCTGCGGAGGAAGAGGAGGTCCGGCAACGCGAGGAGGCGCTGGCCCTGGAAGCCGTGGAGCGCAGCCTCGAGCTCGAGGGAGATGAGGGACGTCAAGTCGCTCAAGCATAAGATGCCATCGGGGCCCGCAAAGCTGGAGTTGAGGAGGAGATCAATCGCCGGGTGGCCAAGGTTCACGCAGATCTGGAGGGCATGTACGACTTGAAGCTGAAGCTCGCCGGTCTGGAGGGTGCGGACAGGGCCGCAGCCCTCAGGCCCAGGTTGGAGGGGGCCGAGAGGCATGCGTAGGCCACAGCCGCCGCCCTGGTTACGGCGCAGGCGGACTTGGCCTCCGCCCGTGCCGAGCTGCTTTCCCTCCAGAAATGAGTTGACGATGACGAGGTCGTCGCACGGCAAAACAGGGAGGAAGTGCTCCAACGCCAAATGCTGGAGCGCGAGCATGCTCCTATGCTTCAAGACCTTTGGAACAAGGCCAACACCGCCCTGAGTTACATCTGCGACGAGAAAGCCCTGGCCCCTCACTCGAATGACTACGCCAGCCACCTGAACTTCTTCACTGAGGTGGTGACGCGCCTGGAGGCTCAATCTGCCAGAGCCCGACAGCTTGTGGAGGAGAGGGGTCGTGCCCTGCTTCAGCGCGCCTTCTCCTGTGTCTTCAGCCATCTTCTGAATGCCGACCCCAACTTCAACTTCGACGCCGCCATTGCCCCCGTACCCACGGCCGTCCGGGGCGACCTGGCGCGTTGGGTAGAGGACCATGTCGACGCGTTGGTCAGGGCCTTCACCTCGGAGGATGACGCGGTGGTGGTCGTCGCAGATGAAGGTGACGTGGTCAATGACGGTGATGGGGGCGTCGCCGACGGCGGCGGCGATACTGACGAAGATGACAACGACGCGAGTGACGCGTCCGTGGGTGATGTAGCGAGTGATGTCTCTGGCTGATCCCATGTTCGCCTGTTGTTTCATCCTGCACACAAAACTCGGGCGCGGCCCTTGGAAGACTTTGTAAGAGCATTTTGAGAGGGGGAGCCCCTCATGTAAGCAAATTGCAATTTTTACTTTCCTATGCGATGTGGGTATGTCCTCATGAGCTCATGAAGCTGGGGGTGAGCTCCCCGACGTGGTTTACCTTAGTCAGCGCCAGCTTAGGGCTGGGTCGTGAGGTAACGAGTTCCTGAGAATCCTGCGGAGCTTATCACCCCGTTTGAGGGGGCCCCGTAAGAGGTGAGCACCAGGCGCAGTGCTAGCGCATGCTTGATGAGCGTGCACTTTGCGTGGTCCGACTCGTGAGGAGATTTATGAGGGAAAGGCGATGGACATGAGTCCCAAACCAAATGAGATCCAGAAGGCAAGAAACGGCTCGAACGAGAAAAGGCACCCCAGCGCGCATCGATAAAAAATCAGCTTCAACTTAAGTCCAGATCCAGAAAGCAAAGCCACAAAAAGAGAGATCCAAAGCAAAAGGCCGCGTCCGGCACCTAGTCTAGTCTTCGGGTCTTCAAGTCTTCTCACCAGCGCGGAGCTAAGTGCTGCCACTAGGCGTGGGAGGGAGCCCCAGGGCCTAAGGTCGGCGCTCCTGAGACTCCGGGGCGTGTACAGCCCCAACTCATTATTACGTGAGAGTGTCACGGGCGGCGAGCTTCACAGGCACCGGGCCTTCTTCACAGGTACCGGCCTTGCTTCATATCGCTAGACGAGGGCCCCGCTTTGCGCCACCCTCGACCTCCTTTGAGCCGACCGGTCACCAGGACGACACAAAAGAGGGAAAGGGGACGCCAGCGGTTCCCTCGGTGACCACGGGTCCTCTGCCGAGGGAAGGGTTGTTGAAGCCACCCCGGCAGAGGGCCTACCTTCGGGTGTACCCTGGTTTCGCGTGCCTTGGGGAGGGGCCTTGCTCCTGGCTCCCTCCCAGCGGCCCCCAGCGTGTCTCCCTTGTTGGAACGGGTGCCGCTGGGCCAGGGTCGTCGATCGACGCTGCAACCTGATTCATCTGCAGCCCATGGTTAGCATAAACCTATTCCTGAGAGATTAGCGGTACCCTGTAGTTGCTGTTGTTGGCGCGATCATTGTGCTTCTCTGTTGGTTCTTGAAAGGCATTGACTCCTAGCGCCCCCTCTCCCCAATCTTCTCCAGTGAACGAGCCAGGGTCGTCCTCTGGTGCGTACCCTTGGTGATATGAACAAGGGTGTCCCAACCTGCCGATAGGTTCTGATAACTCTCGATTTGGTGAAAACTTGACACAACTCGATCCGGCTTCCGAACAACACGTTCTGAACCCCGCAATCGCAGCACCACGTGTCCTCTGGTTATCGACCGACAATGCACGGTCGACCTCGCCAAGAAGGCTAATCCTTGTCTGCGAATCGAAGAACACAAGCAAGAACAAGAAAGAATGCAACCAAATTGCAGATGTATGATTAACCTCACGAAGTTGGGGTCTCACAAACCGATGAACAGCGAAACTGTTCTTGACAGAATAATCTAAGCAAAACCCAACCCTAACCTAAGCATCGGCGGCTGTAAATATGGTCTAGGGTTAAGCAAGGACCCTCTGGTCACGCCCCTAATTGGGCTCAAAAAGATACATGGCCCAAAGGCCAAAAACGGTGGCGCAGCACCGAGACAGATTCTGGACGTCTTTTGTTTCGATGATTCCCGTTGATTCAGGAGGAATTTGGCCGTGGGACCAGCGCCATTGGAAAGGTTATCTTCTCAGCTATCCGTGCATATATAGAACGTCCAAAACCGAGCCCGTATGCGACCTGGACAACCGTTTTAGTGCAGACTGCTCCTGGATTCCGAAACAGACTCGAAGTCAACTTTGTTTGGGCCTCCACCTTGACTTGGACGCCCTTGCTGGTCCTCTCCACCTCCAAGCTCCTCTCCTAGTATCTCCTGGTGCTCTCCATGGTTCCTAATCATAATATAATCATTAGGTAGCATTCTATTCTCAGGAACATATAAAGAAGTGCTTAGGAACGAGCTCACCTCTAAATTCAATTGTCGCGCTTGAGCTCTAGTAATCGGTCTTGTATATCCAGTGGAGTTTTGTGTGTATCCGAAGGTGTGATGTCCTCATCATCCTCCCCCTCTTGAATTGGAGTCGTCCTCGACTCAAACTCATCCTCTTCTCCCAAATATGGCCTCAAATCTGAAATGTTAAAGGTGGAACTAACCCCAAACTCAGGAGGCAACTCAAGTTTATATGCATTATCATTTATCTTGGCAAGTGTTTTGAAAGGACCATCAGCTCTAGGCATCAACTTAGACTTTCTTAAATCCGGAAACCTATCCTTTCTCAAGTGCAACCAAACCAAATCACCCGGTTCTAGTTTAACTTCTTGTCTACCTTTACTACCAGCAATTCTATACTTTTCATTCATTTTTTCAATATTGTTCTTTGTTGTCTCATGCATTTTCAAGATAAAATCAGCATGTTCTTTGGCATCATTGTGAATCCTCTCACTTGTAGGTAAAGGCAAGATATCAATAGGAGCACGGGGATTGAAACCATACACTACCTGAAAAGGACTTACCTTGGTGGTAGAATGTGTTGCCCGGTTGTAAGCAAACTCCACATGAGGCAAACATTCTTCCCACATCTTCAAATTTTTCTTCAAAACAGCCCTCAACATGGTGCCCAACGTGTGATTCACCACCTCAGTTTGCCCATCAGTTTGTGGGTGACAAGTTGTAGAAAACAACAATTTTGTACCCAACTTGTTCCATAGGGTGCGCCAAAAATGACTCAAGAATTTTGCATCACGATCTGAAACAATAGTAGAAGGCATACCATGCAAACGAACAATCTCTTTGAAAAAGAGGTCAGCAATATAAACAGCATCATCACTTTTATGACATGGTATAAAGTGTGCCATCTTAGAAAAACGATCCACCACAACAAAAATACTATCCCTTCCCCTCTTAGTCCTAGGCAATCCTAACACAAAATCCATAGAAATATCTGCCCAAGGAATAGAAGGAACAGGAAGAGGCATGTATAAACCATGTGGATTCAAGCGAGATTTAGCTTTTTGACATGTGGTGCAGCGAGCCACGAACCTCTCAACATCTCTCCTCATCTTTGGCCAAAAGAAATGTGTGGCCAGAATGTCCTCCGTCTTCTTCGCACCGAAATGACCCATCAATCCTCCTCCATGCGCCTCCTGTAACAACAAAAGACGAACGGAACCAACTGGAATGCATAGACGGTTAGCTCTAAACAAAAACCCTTCGTTAAGGACAAATTTATTCCATGTACGCCCCTCTCGACATTGCAGCAAAACATTTTTAAAGTCAGAATCAAGCGCATATTGTTCTTTTATTGACTCAAGTCCAAAAATCCGACAATCAAGTTGAGACAACAAAGTATATCGTCTAGACAAAGCATCAGCAATCACATTATCCTTCCCTTTCTTGTGTTTGATGATATAAGGGAAAGATTCAATAAATTCAACCCACTTAGCATGCCTACGATTCAAATTATTTTGAGAGCGAAGATACTTAAGCGATTCATGATCAGAATAAATAACAAATTCTTTAGGCCACAAATAATGACTCCACGTTTCTAAAGAACGCACAAGTGCATACAATTCCTTGTCATATGTGGAATAATTTAGAACGGGACCATGCATTTCGCTAAAGTATGCAACTGGTTTACCATCTTGCATCAAAACCCCACCAATGCCGACTCCACTAGCATCACATTCTAATTCAAAAGTCTTACCAAAGTTAGGAAGTTGCAGCAATGGTGCATGCGTAAGCTTGTCCTTCAAGGTGCCAAAGGACTCCTCTTGTGCCTTCCCCCAATGGAATGCCACACCCTTCTTCGTCAACTCATGTAGTGGTGTAGCAATGGTGCTAAAATCCTTGACGAAGCAGCGGTAGAAACCTGCAAGACCAAGAAAACTCCTCACCTGTGTGATAGCTTGGGGTAGCGGCCAGCTTTGGATGGCATCAATCTTCGTTTCATCCACCTCAATTCCCTGTGGAGTAACAACATAACCAAGAAAAGAGACTCGGTCCGTGCAAAAAATGCACTTATCAAGGTTACCAAACAAACGTGCATCCCTTAAAGCATTAAAAACAGCACGTAAATGGTCCATATGTTCATCCAAAGACTTGCTGTAAATCAAGATATCATCAAAGTAAACCACCACAAATCTACCAATAAAAGCTCTTAAAACCTCATTCATTAAGCGCATGAAAGTGCTAGGTGCATTTGTCAAGCCAAAAGGCATTACCAGCCACTCATACAACCCAAATTTAGTTTTGAAAGCTGTTTTCCATTCATCTCCAAGTTTCATTCTAATTTGGTGGTAGCCACTACGCAAGTCAATCTTTGTGAAAATTATAGAACCACACAGCTCATCAAGCATGTCGTCTAACCTAGGAATAGGATGACGATACCGAATAGTAATATTATTGATGGCTCTACAATCAGCACACAGACGCCAAGTACCATCTTTCTTAGGAACCAAAAGTATAGGAACAACACAAGGACTAAGGCTTTCACGTACATACCCGCGGTCCAAAAGGTCTTGGACTTGTCGCTGAATTTCCTTGGTCTCCTCGGGGTTGGTTCGATAGGCAGCACGATTTGGCAAAGTTGCACCCGGAATCAAATCAATTTGATGCTCTATCCCTCTCATAGGTGGCAGCCCCGGGGGTATCTCAGCTGGGAAAATGTCCTCAAACTCCTGCAAAAGGTTAGTGACAGCAGGAGACAACGAACTAGCAATATCATCAAGCGAAAACAAAGCTCGTTTGCATATCAAAGCATAGCAAATATCATCATCAGAAATTTCAGCAAGGTCACATTTTGTAGCAAGCATAACACCACCCTTCAATTTAATTCCCTCGGCCTTAGAAATAGGTGCAGGCTTATCCTTTTTAGGTGGAAAAACAGAATTAGCAACTTGCTGATTTTCAGATTTAGCATCACTTGAACTAGCAGCTCTCTCTCTATCAGCTTGTACAATTTCAGCAGGGGTCAAAGGTACCAAAGTAATTTTCTGCCCTTTATGCACAAAAGTGTATTTATTACTTCTTCCATGGTGTGTAGCATCATTATCATGTTCCCAAGGCCGACCCAACAAAAGTGAACAAGCTTGCATAGGTACGACATCACAATCAACAGAATCAGCATAGGCACCAATGGAAAAAGGAACTCTGCATGTTTGTGTTACCTTAGCTTTTCCAGAGTCATTTAACCACTGAATATGGTATGGATGTGGGTGTGGTCGTGTGGTCAAACCAAAGCTTCTTGACCAGATCAGAACTCACCAAATTGTTGCAGCTTCCTCCATCAATGATAACACGTGCTCGTCGGTTCTTGATAATGAAGAAAATCTGAAACAAATTGTGGCGTTGTAGCTTCTCGGGTTGCTGAATTTGTGTGTTGAGCACACACTGAACAATAATGTTCATGTAGCCTGAAGTATCGGCGCCCCCAAGGACATGACCCTCATCATCGTCGTCGGTGGCGGCATCATCATCATTAGCATCATCCTCCACATCGGAGGTGCTGATATAACCTCCATCTTCGGTTGCCACATATGCCCGCTGACTTGGGAAATCCTTCCGCATATGGCCACGTCCTTGGCAGCGGTGGCACTGAATGCTGGAAGTGTGTCCCGTCGAGGCGACGGACGAAGCACTATTGGCGGGAACCTGCAAAGAATTTTTACCTGGATATGTAGGACGTGCAGCAGGTGGTGTAGGTGTCGTAGTAACACGATTGGCTGAGGTAGAAGCTTGCTGGTCCGCTGTTAGGGGCACCCGAAAAGAGGATGGCTTAGGCAGCCTCGAAGGAGGCGTCGTGCGTGGCGTGTAGGAGGCGTGGACGTTGCTCTTGTTCCGCTGCTCACGTCCCTGCAATTCCTTCTCTGCAAGCATAGCAAACTGGAACAATTGGTTGACAGTATGAAATTCTTTATAATCAACAATGTCCTGAATATCACGCCTCAAACCCGAATAAAAACGACAAATAGAATCCTCAAGCCCCTCCACTATAACACAACGCATCAAACCCTTTTGAAGCTCAACATAGTAATCTTGTACAGATTTTTCTCCTTGTTCTAAACGCTGCAGTTTGTTATGCAAATCTCTATGATACGAAGGAGGAACAAAACGATCACGCATAGCTACCTTAAGTCGTTCCCATGTATCAGGTAAAGCACCTTGTCCAGCTAGCCCATTCCACCAAATAATAGCAAAGTCCTTAAACTCACTAGTAGCTAGTCGAACTCTATGTTGCTCAGGAACAAGGTGGGAATTAAACTTCTGTTCTAACGTCATCTCCCAATCAAGGTAGCCCTCGGCATCATAACGACCCGAAAAATTTGGTACTGTTAACTTAATATTAGCATAAGGATCATCAGGAGCATGATTATTATTACCTTGATGGCGATGTTGATTAACTGTACTACCCATACCTTGAGTGTTACGGTGAAGACGTTGGCGCAATCTTGCTTGTCGTGTAGCTGCTTGATCTATGTTCCCATTAGCATCATACACCGTGTCTTCTGGCATTTGTCCACTGGTGTTGCTGCCGGACACGTCGTCGTTGTTGGTTGTTAAACGGGTTTCCAACTCGGTAACCCTGTCAGTTAACGTGGATATCTGTTTGTCCAACCGCTCGATGTTGTTGCCGAGGTTGAGTTCAATGAGCGCATCAGTAACAGCCTTCTTGATTGCCTCGTTCATCCCGTCTTGAACCTTCTCTACGATAGCTTGTAGTTGCTCTTGGCTGGCACATTCCTTGAAATCCTTGGGAGTGCTATCACCGTTTTCGCCGGTACCTGCCATTGTAAACAAAAAAAACAGGAACACACAGTGAAGGTTATCCCTATCAACTACTATGCAGTTGCAGTGGTGCCTCTCAACACAGCAAATGGAAGCGTCTTAACAAGCTCTTACAAGGTTCTTACTAGAAAAGCAAAGGATACCTGGAAGGCGTAATCCGGCGATTGTGAGGGTCAAAAACCTGTGCCTGTTCAGAAGGTTGTATGTGGAGCTTGGAAGGCACTATATGTGAGTGGAACACAATTCAAAAACAGATAGTAATGCTGAATAAATGTCCAAAAATCTTGTCCTAGTTGCTGGCCTACTCGTGTTCTAAACCAAGTATGATATTGAAGACAAAGGTAGAAACAAGTATGAGGGTAAAGACAACGACAGACAAGAACAGAGCAGGGACAGTAGCTCAGCACCAACACTCAATGCAAAAAAAATTGTGCTCCTGCACTTTTTGTTTGATATTTTTCTTACAAGCAGGAGAGGAAGTTTCAGCTCAACCTGATAGAAAATAAGGACCGTGCTGAAACTATATCGCGCGCACAAACAATTTTCTTAACAGAAATTTTGCCAATCGAAATTCGGCAACCCCGGTGAATCTGAGCACCAACAATGTGACTTTCTTTTTCCTTTTTTTTGCCTTTTTTCTCTTTTTTTGGCCGATTCACTCTTTACCTGATTCGAGTCTGTATGCGAAAGGTAAGGCAGCTTGGCGCAACTCTGGTGTCTGTTTTTTTAGGAGGCTGAATTAAAATAGTGGAAAGAAAAACAGTGGTATGGTGGCAGCAGATTGTAGGCTGGAGTTATGGTGTTGTGTGGTGAGCACAATACGTACAGGGGATGGAAAAAGATCAAAATTGTGAACAGGACGTAGGTGGTGGCAGCGGATTGTGAACAGGATTGTGGACTAAAACACTAACTAGACCAGCAACAAAACATGACAAAGGACACAAACTCAGCACTACGGACTCTGAAATAGAATTGTGCAAAAGGCTAAACGTGGTCTAGAAATCTGGGATGGCAGAACCTAACAACTATTTTTTTGGACTTTTCTCTGGACTCTAGGATGAAGGCGAAAAAAAACTAACTAGGAAAGGGCGAACCTGACGGTGCACCTGAAGCTCTGATACCACTTGATATGAACAAGGGTGTCCCAACCTGCCGATAGGTTCTGATAACTCTCGATTTGGTGGAAACTTGACACAACTCGATCCGGCTTCCGAACAACATGTTCTAAACCCCGCAATCGCAGCACCACGTCTCCTCTGGTTATCGACCGGCAATGCACGGTCGACCTCGCCAAGAAGGCTAATCCTTGTCTGCGAATCGAAGAACACAAGCAAGAACAAGAAAGAATGCAACCAAATTGCAGATGTATGATTAACCTCACGAAGTTGGGGTCTCACAAACCGATGAACAGCGAAACTATTCTTGACAGAATAATCTAAGCAAAACCCAACCCTAACCTAAGCATCGGAAGCTGTAAATATGGTCTAGGGTTAAGCAAGGACCCTCTGGTCACGCCCCTAATTGGGCTCAAAAAGATACATGGCCCAAAGGCCAAAAACGGTGGCGCAGCACCGAGACAGATTCTGGACGTCTTTTGTTTCGATGATTCCCGTTGATTCAGGAGGAATTTGACCGTGGGACCAGCGCCATTGGAAAGGTTATCTTCTCAGCTATCCGTGCATATATAGAACGTCCAAAACCGAGCCCGGATGCGACCTGGACAACCGTTTTAGTGCAGACTGCTCCTGGACTCCGAAACAGACTCGAAGTCAACTTTGTTTGGGCCTCCACCTTGACTTGGACGCCCTTGCTGGTCCCCTCCACCTCCAAGCCCCTCTCCTAGTATCTCCTGGTGCTCTCCATGGTTCCTAATCATAATATAATCATTAGGTAGAAATCTATTCTCAGAAACATATAAAGAAGTGCTTAGGAACGAGCTCACCTCTAAATTCAATTGTCGCGCTTGAGCTCTAGTGATCGGTCCTTGTATATCCAGTGGAGTTTTGTGTGTATCCGAAGGAGTGATGTCCTCATCACATGGTCCATCATACGGGGCATGTAGGCTTCCGGAGCCGTTACCCCGAACACCTCGTCGTGGCGCCCCACGCTCCATGTTGCTCGGCCCATGGTGGCGCCCTGGGGATGACAACATGGCATCCGGCTGGGACCGTGGGGGACGACGCTTGCGCCCGCGCCGGCGCGGGCGGCATGCGGGAGTCGCAGCCCCCTACGCCGCTGGCCGTGCTGATGTTGATGAAGCCCCCGGGCGTAGTTGATGGCGCGCGGATGTGGTGAGGTTCGCCGCGCGGCCCTACAGTGGCCTGGGGAGGAAGTCGATAGCAGAAGGGTGGTGCTCCCGATGCCGCTGCATCCAGCAGCTCGACAACACACTCCAGCAGTGTGTCCCGGCCGCTTTCCATCAGCCTGCACCGCAGCAGCTCCCATGCCATGGTGTGCGCTGCCCGCATGTTTGCTTGCTCCCGCCGTGAGTGCGGCGCCGTTGCTGCGGCATGGATCGCCGCTCTTGCGGCGGCTCATACCTGCCGTGGGGTGAGGGTGGACGACGCCTGGCCGTGCTGCCCGCACCCGGCGGGGTTTGGCGGCGCTCGTGCCGCCTGGAGTGGGGGTCGAGACCTTCATGGGCAGGCAGCGCTGCCTGGGCTAGCCAGGCTGCCCAGTGGGCGGAGCCGGCCCTTGAGTCGCCGGACATCGTGGCTGAGGAGCGTCGACGAGCTGGTCGGTGGAGGAGGAGCTCCGGCGCACCCCTACCTGGCATGCCAAATGTCGGATGTGGGGTTCCGGCAAACCCTTAAGGTTCGAACAGTGGGTGCGCGTGAAGTCTTTTCTTCCCACCAATCTACGCCCTAGCTCACTAAGATCTCGCGGACGAACTCGACGAACTCGCAACACGGAAAGACACGAGGTTTATACTGGTTCGGGCCACCGTTGTGGTGTAATACCCTACTCCAGTGTGGTGGTGAT
Source organism: Triticum aestivum (assembly GCF_018294505.1). NCBI lineage: Eukaryota > Viridiplantae > Streptophyta > Magnoliopsida > Poales > Poaceae > Triticum > Triticum aestivum. Next base: position 271,958,586 of record NC_057812.1, read on the forward strand.
GGATTGCCTCTAGGGCTGTTGATGAACAGTACAAGGGAAGAACAGCCTCCTGAGGTTGAGGTGTTCTTGCGAGTAGGCTCTCAATCGGGCTGGATCAAGCTAAGATGAGATGCCTCTACTATGGTGGCTTGCTCTACTTATATAGGCTCTGGTCCTCTTCCCAAATATTGAGCGGGAAGGGAGCCAACAATGGCCAATTCGAAAGGGGACAGCTAGTACAGCTTATCCTGACAAAAGCAGTCCTCGCCTGCAAAAGGCTCTGGTGGTGACGCCGCCTTGGGCTCCATGGTGACCTCCGTCCTGCGGTCCTGCTGGTCTTAGTCTCGTTGCACCGATATGGAAACCTTTGCTTGATGTCTTGGTACTCTGCGCCTACGCTTGCTTCCTTAGCACCAAAGAGGAAATAAGGACACTGTGCGCGCTGGCGCCCACCTGGTGTCACGCGTCATGGCTTATGTCACGAGGGCCTCATGAGGTTTGCCCTGCCTTGATATCTCCGCTCCTTGTGAGCCTGCCTAGCTAGGCCGCTCGTCCGCCTCGCGAGGCTTGGACCCTCACGAGGGTCTTGGATGCCTTGTTGATGAAGATGGGTCGTACGGCCTGCTGGCTCAGCCACGCCGCGGGCCGCAGGCAGGCAAGTCTGGGGACCCCCAGTCCCAGGACGCCACAGACACAACTATTACGCTCCTTCCATAGCATCCAGATGATGAGGAGGGCAAGGGAATCAAAACCCTTCCTCCGCTCCTTCGGGATCATCGCACGACTGGCTGGCCACCACTCTATGAGAGTTGCATCCATGGTGGGCACCAATTGGCCGAGGTCGCACCATGCGAGGGTAGAGTGCCACACCTCCCTGGAAAACACACAACCCAGTGCTAGGTGGTCTGCAGTCTCAGCCTCCTGCTCGCATAATGGGCACATGACATGGAACTGGAGGCCCTGTCGAAGGCGTCTGTCTGCCGTCCAAATCTGACGCCTCATCGCTAGCCAGAAGTGAAGCTTGCACTTGGTCGGGGCCCAAGTCTTCCAAAGGGCCCGACCGCTTGGGAACCTCTCGAGGCCAGCAAAGAACACCTAGTAAGCTGAGCTCGCAGAATATACCTCAGTCGGCGTCCACTTCCAGATTATGCGATCCGGAATCTCAAGGAGTAGGTGCACCTCGAGAAGCAAGTCTGTGAGCATCAAAAATTGAATTAGCACTCTAACCGTCAACACCCCTGTGATGTCCCTAATCCAAGCACGGTCCGCCAAGGCCTCATGAACCGTTCGCGTGCGCCGCGCACCGTCGTTCACCGCTAGGAATAGCTCTGGGGTCTAGAACTGAATGGAACGCCCGTGGAGTCAAAAAATCCATCCAAAAAGAGCCATTTTACCATGCCCCAACGTCACCTTGATGGACGAGTCAAAAATAGCCTACACCTCAGGCTCCACGGCCGGCTACAGGCCCGACTAGTAGCAATCATATGTCCGTTGCATTTTTTTAGAATGAAGACGCTAGAAGCGTCCGACTTTAGATTAATAAAGCCCACAACGGGACAAGCAGAGTCACAACCATAAGTCATTACACGGGCATAACCAAAAGCCCACGGCAATCACGAAAGATAGTTACTGGGAGGGTTCAAAGCCGGAAAGCGAGCGAATTACAAGGCCATAGCCTGAAGATGAGCACGCAGGCTCGCGAGACAAAAGAAGCACACCCGTCCTCATGTGTGCTGGATCGGCTCCCTAGCCGCCACATAGACCTGACAGAGTCGTTCTTGTGCGTGCTTGAAGATGTCAGAGTCCTTCTGCTTCGCCAACGGACTCCACTGCTGCAGGAGAATAGAGCATTTGCATATAATGTTAGCCGGGTGCGATGGGAAAGTGCCTTCGATGGTAAATTTATTGCGAGTGAGCCATAAGGACCAAAGCATTGCCCCGTTACACGCCCAAAGCACCCGTTTGGGCTGACCCTGAACCTAATCAAGCAAGTCCAGAAGGTCAGAGGAGGATCTAGGGTCCCAAGTGACCCCGTCCGCCTCACACATTGCGCTCCAAGCAAACCGTGGGAGTGGGCATCGAAAGAAAACGTGGTTTGCGTTCTATGATTCCCCGCATAGTGCACAGGGACCCGAGGCTGGGCCGTTCCTTCTAGCTATATTGATGGACGTGCGAAGCCGGTCTCGAAGCAACTGCCAGAGAAAGACTTTAATCTTTAGCGGAACGCGGGCTGGCCACAGTCCATTGACCTCACGCTGAACCTCCCCTTGGCACAGTTTGCGGTATAAGGACTTGACGGTGAATTTCCCAGATGCGCTGAGGTGCCAAGACACCCGGTCTGGCTCGTCAGATAGCGTCACTGAGGAAATCGGGTCAAGCAAAGTATCCCACCTTGCTGACTCTTGGGCTGTCAAGTTGCGGCTAAACGCAATGGCCTGAAGGGATGCTAGAGCCTCGGCCACACTTTGATTAGGATGGACTGCGAGCGTGTACAACTCGGCGAACACATCCCAAGGTGGGCCCGGACCCACCCAGAAATCTAACCAGAAGCGGGCGGATCGGCCATTGCCAATGCAAAATTTGGCTCCTAGGTCAAAAGCGGGTCTGATCGCCCGAAGATCTTGCCAGAAAGGAGAGCCCCCAGCTGCCCCTTCAAAAAAATTCCCGTTTGGGAAATACTTGGCCCTAAGGATATCATCCCACAAGCCGGTCGCGCCTTGCGACAGCTTCCAGAGCCATTTGCACATTAACGCAATGTTCTGGAGCCTGGTATTGGTGATCCCCAGTCCACCCAAAGACTTGGGCGGCACACTGCAGCCCACTTGACCATATGATATTTGCGCTTGAGGCCCGTCCCTTCCCAAAAGAAACGGGCGCGAGGCGTATCCAAACTGGCATGGACCCCCTCTGCCAGTAGAAACAACCCCATCGCGAACATTGGCAGCGAGGAAAGACTAGAGTTAGTCAGAACTAGGCGTGCCGCGAATGACATGAATTTGCCCCGCCAAGGGCTTACTTTCCTACCTACCTTCCCTGTGAGGGGTGCCCATTCATCGATAGTCACTCTACGAGGGTCCAGAGGCAGACCTAGGTACGAAAAAGGGAAATTCCCCACTTTGCAATTAAGGAGATCAGCAATATGTCGCCCCTCCTCGCTGTCCATCCCCATAGACAGCATTTCGCACTTGTGAAAGTTGATTTTAAGGCCGGACATTAGTTCGAAGCTCAGTAGAATTGCTTTCACTGTTGCAATACTATGAGTGTTCGGCTGGAACAGTAGCAGAGTGTCGTCCGCGTACTACAAGTGCGAAACCCTCCCTGGGATGAGATGGCTAACCACTCCCTTAATGTGGCCAGCCGCGGTCGCCCTCCGTAGCATTGCCGCGAGGGCATCTACCATGAAGTTAAACAGGAGCGGAGACATTGGGTCACCCTGACGCAGTCCCCGCTTATTCCGGAAGAAGTTACCCACTTCCCCGTTTACCGAGATCGCAGTCTGGCCACCCGTGACCAGCTGCATGACTCGGTGGACCCACATGGCCGAGAAACCCCAAGACAAAAGCACCTGACGCAAGAAGTTCCAGTTGACGTGATCATACACTTTTTCGAAGTCTAATTTTAGAAGGATAGCCGGTTCCCTAGTGCGTTTAAGTTCATGAATGATTTCCTGAAGCGCAAGCGAGCCCTCCAGGATGTTGCGGCCTTTGATAAATGCCGTTTGGGTGCGGCTAATGATGTGGTGAGCTATCGGAACCAGACGGGTGGTGGTAGCTTTGGAGCAGATCTTGAAAGGGGCGTTGATCAACGCGATCGGCCTATACTGGCGGATGTTGTCAGTGCCTGCTACCTTAGGGATAAGAGAAAGGATCCCAAAGTTGAGCCTAGCGATGTCAACCATCCCTCGCATGAACCCGTTACAAATCTCAAACATGGGCCCCTTGAGGATTGGCCAGAAACGCTTGAACATGGCTACGGGCCACCCATCCGGACCTGGCGCCGTGTCAGTTTTTATGCCACCAAGCGCCGCGTCAATTTCCTCGGGTAAGAATGCGAGCCCCAGCTCCTCATTCTCCCGGTCGGTTACGAGTTGGGAGGGGTCCCACAAGTCAGCGTGGATCCCTGCGCGATGCTCCTCGCTCGTCCCCATGAGCTCCAGGTAGAACTCATAAACGTGTCGCACTATATCCTCCTGAGTCAGCAAGAGCCCTGATCTGACTGTGAGCGGAGGATCGCACACCTAAGCCGACGCCCATTGGCGTAGGAATGGAAGTATTTTGTGTTAGCGTCCCCTTTTAGTGTCCATTTTAGGCCACCTCGACGCCTCCAGTATTCTTCTTCCGCACGCAGGAGAGACTGCACATGGTCCTCCAAGGCGTAGCGACAAGCCCATTCCTGTTCAGAGAAAGGCCGCGCGTCCGCCTGTTGGTCGAGGCTTGTAATCTCACCAAGGATGCCCTCCCGGAGCACCTTGTCCCGACGGCCCACGTTGGCCCCCCATCCCTTAAGGCTGGCCCGGAGGCGGCTCCCTGCCGCGATCCAAAAGTCCATTGGGCCCCGCTGGTTAGTCACCTGGCTAACACAAGCGTACCACTTCACTCTGAAGATGGAGTCAAACTCTGGGTTTTCAAACCAGGCAGTTTCGAAAAAGAAACGAGGGCTTCTACGAATCCTATCCTCCCCTGAAGATAGAATTAGGGGAATGTGGTCTGACCCGATTCTGGTCTCAGCCACTAGCGAGCACAGAGGATGAACCAGTTCCCAATCGGGCGAGATGAAAACCCTATCTAGCACAGATCTAATCGGGGCCAACTGCTTCTTGGTCCAAGTATAGCGCGCCCCCAACCTGGCCACCTCCCTAAGAGCCATGGAGGCAATGGCATTATTAAACATGGCTACCCTTGGCCAGTTTATGTTGTCATTGTTTTTG